>NC_091937.1:21808323-21983323 GCF_041260155.1 Ptychodera flava | reverse complement strand
GTCTACCTTGCTGGTCTATTACAGCTGTGAAATTTCGCATTTTCCAACGATTAGTCAACAGTGTTCGTCTCTGCGCACAGCTTAGGAAATAGGTATTTTCAACTTTGCCTCGCACTGGTGAACCCAGTGATAGATGAATATACATAGTGATTTGCAGATTACAGCTTTTTTAGCTGTTGGTATCAACTGCAGGTAGTTAACTTTGCTGCCCTGGCTTTAATGTCGATGAACAACATCGTCATATTAAATAATACCAGCAATTTGAGATGGTATCGCAGTTAAAAAATAAAAAGATAGGTTCAAATGTCAAGTTGAAATTCCAAGTTCAGGTAAAAAAGTGAATCACATCTACAGTCTCAAAATACTATGTGAAGACACTGGAAGAGCTTGATGATCCTGACATTCAAAGTTAATCTTTATTGACTCTTGTCACCTGTGCACCTTTGGGGGATAGAAAATAGTCAACACATAAATATGTCAATGTTCAAAATGTAAAATGCAAGAAATGCACATAATTGTATATTTTATTGTTGTTGTTGTTGTTGTTGTTGTTGTTGTGTCATATTACTGTTATTATTATTGTTGTTGTTGTTGTTGTTGTTGTTGTTGTTGTTGTTGTTGTTGTATTTATCAGGGCTGTGTTCACATATTTTTATTCCTTTTTCTATCTTTTTGGCCGAACGATAGTATATGGAGATTTTCTGTATTTGCAAAACTCTATCGATGTTCATTTACATAAGTTGAAATTGAGACAACCTAATGTACGAAATTGTTAACAGATCATTTTGTATATTATTGTATGAATAGTAATCAAATAAGAATGCATTTTCACTTCAGTATGTAAGGCTATTCACAAGATACCGGGCTTTTATGTCCGAGTACACTGTATAGTAAGCAAAAACAATCATAACACATACACACAAATTAACATTGGCGTTTACACTTGAATTTACCGTGGGCAAACACAGTGTGAACGTAAACCAATTAAAGTGCACCCGGCAAACAGTGTATCAGAAAATGTATATGGATCGATGAAGCTTCGATATAGAACGGAATGTCTCTGGCGACAGGTTGAAACTAAATTTTCTACATCAAATTTCAATATTCAAGTTACCCAGAGCACTTTACGATACTTTATTTGAACTGCAACCGCTCTCCTAAGCTCTATTGGACTTCCCTCACAAACTGATCCAAAACTAGTCGGATGCAAGATGCACTGTTTTTTATACCACAACGGAATTTGATATCAAATTACCATAACTACAAAATTAGTATGAAACAAATTAACTTATCGTTAATTTTTTCTCCGATTTCTGAGAATCATTTGCATGATATTGTCGTGAAATATGAAGCCATCTCTCCAAAATATGTACTTATATCGATCATTCAAGAAGGTACTCTCTCTTTATGTGTCATATCAAGTAACATGGAATACTGGCATAAAGTCACTCAGAGTACAAAATCTCGACGGTCCATAACTGCAAAAGTGTTAAAAATTACCCCTTTACTGGATCTAAACAAATTATTTCGTTTGTGACCTCTAGACAAAATGCATTTTTCCTATTCCGGCTTGCTTTTCTATGACAAATTTAACATTGCCTCACAATATGAGGGAAATCTGCTATCCTTACCTATATGAAAGACACCGCCAATTAAGATTTCATTACAAAAGCTTGCACGAGGTCCAAACTTTATGTGAAAGTGTATGTTTAGCCATGCATGGTAAGAGTTTTACACTTTAATTTTTAAACTTGATTTTTTGGTACAGACCGTAAAACGTTTCACTGAATGTTTAATCTTGTCTGGCTGCAAGCAGAGTTGAGGTTGTACACAGTTGACCAGTATTTCAGCATGTTTCAAGAAGTCAAAGAACACAGACTTTTTATGTCGAGTAAATTTCATGAAAAAAAGCTAAAAAAAGAGCCACTTTGTCCCTAGTACTTCTTAATCTGTTAAATCTAAGCTGACTTTTTTCTCATAAAAGGTGGTTGGATCATTTACCCTTATTTATTCATTTTGTTCGACTCTCCTGTCAGATTACGAATTGCAAATCTGATTGCACAACTACAGACAACACAGTGCCTTCTGTTTGGCTGCATCAAAAGTCTTTCCCTGAAATAGGCTCAAAATAAACGGAAATCTATGTGATACCGTTTTCTATAAACACCAATTTGCTGATGAAAAATTCCAAACTGGGAACCAATGACGTCACGGCGCGAGCGTAAGAGGAACGGAGAAAAATAGAAAAACCTTTAAAATCAGGTGCCACATTTCAATAACACCCGACTACATAATGTTTTTGTTAAATTAGTCAAGCGAGAAAAACAAGAATGTGACAGTGGTCTCTTTCAATTACTTCTATTGTGAAGCTATCCTTCAACAAACTTTGTTGGGTTTGAAAATATTCTTATTGTACTAATCACGTCTCTATAGTTACTTGAGGGTTTCGGAAATATATTTTAGAGGGGAATTATGCAAACCATACTCGGCCTCATGTCTTTTGTTCAAGATTTTCCGTCTTGGCGTCATTTTACATGAAGTACAGTCAGACCAGTGTACTATGGTCACACGAAGGACCAAGAAAAAGTGGCCACTATATGGAGGCGGCCTTTCCTATAGAGGATGGGTGTGGCATTACTGTCAGTGTAGGTGGTATACTGAGTGGTGCACGTGAATTACCATTAAGAATACATAACCGCAGTAGTCAAGTTCAAAATCGTAAATCTCCTGAAAACCGTGATGCATGCATTGAATTTCCCAAAGAATCATTGTGCAGCAATGAAATCAGTTTAAATAGACCCATTTCTTGCTTTCTCTTCAAAGCTTTTCTTGGCACTCGTCATTCAAAGTCAGATATGCTGACCATTATACACAGGTTTTGTACCAAACTGGAGCGATTCCATACGGCCACTGACTGCATAAGAGTGGTGGCTGCTCTGCAGAGGCCCTTTAGCACGTAAAGTGCCACGGGATCGCAGCAAGGTGACACTTTAAAGATCTTGCCACTTTGTAACGTGATCACGAAGACAGGTTTGAGTGCACTGAAATCGTGAATATAATGACTATAACGCAAGTAAATAACTCTATGTTCATGATTTTCATGTAAACTGACAAGAGTCGGTCAAATGGAGTCAGGATACAATTTGTTGTGCATAGGAAATCTAACACAGAGCGTCACAGCTTAGCTACAGTGCATCCGGCACAGTATCCGTTTTCACAACTGACGTTGACGGCTTTCAGGTCAACGAAACACAATCTGAGAGGCTTAACGTTTTGAGTCGCAGACGCTCGTGTTGTTCTTAAACGTACCTTCATGATTTATGAGATGATTAACAATGTATGAAATTCGTCATCTTTATTTTCCCCTGAATTAAAGGCCACAACACTTGATGATCATGCGCAGTTGTCAAATACCTAGGCCATGTGTCATGTAAGTACCTTTAATAGTAAGTCACACGGGCATCAATGTTTCAAGATTTTGTTCCATCAATTTTACATGACTACTATTAAGTCACTAAGATGATAGCTTGCAAAAATGAAACTGCTAACTTTAGAACTGAGGGCTGCCAACAGCAAGTGGCTCTGTCCAAAGCTTCAACAGGTCGTCTTGTGTACGTAGAACGCACTGAAATGAAAGTTCAAGTTGTAGGCCTAGTGCAAATTGAAAATCACAGACAACACGATTGGAACTAATTTGGGATAATTGGATTTTCATATTTTTTAAATTTCTCAAAAGTGTTAGGTGCCAGATAGCTGAATGTTGCAATAATACAAATTACTCATAAAACCAAGCGTGTAATGTATGAAGAAAAGCAGATGAGATTACATTTGTAGATTAAATCGGCATTACTTCACCATCCAATTATCCCAAATTAGTCCCAATCGTGTTAGACAGACCCTGTCTTCAATTTCGCAGCGACTGTATTTATCTCAAGCTCACTCACCTGTATTTTGACGAATTTTCAACGTGTTAGGCTCTTGTCCTGAAAATACACTATCCTTCGTCTACTCTCAAATAACGCTGGAATGCCTAGTGGTGCTCAATTAGTCAAAACAGCGTGTTTGTGTTATACCTAATGTGATTGTTAAGAATTGAACGTTAATAGTCCAGATTATAGAATGCAATTTTCGACAGTTGAGTTACAACTTGTACATAACACATTGTATTCAAGTTGGCAGTGCTACCTCTTTGAATTTCGACCTACTTTAGGGACCGACTCAGAGAACGGCATAAATACGAATAGCTAAAAGTGACAAGGCCATCTAGTGATGACAACAAGCACACAACACAGAGCTTAACATGGTTTCATTTTATGTCATGAATTGCAATAAAGTCGAAGTTATGAAATGCTTACATGGAACATTAATTCGGGAAAACGTCGACCGATGAAGTGCTATTGGATCAAAGGAGTATATACACGTTATGACTTCAGTCACAGTCCCTCCACCAACCGTGCTTTAGTGAACTTTCGCGATCTCCAATAGAATAGAGTGCGAAAGTGAAGCTACCTAACTGAATTCAGCCTACCCCCTCCCTTTCCCCTCCTAAATTGGAACCAGTTTCGCCTTTGAACTTCAGCGACAATCTGGGTGGTTCCTCTAAAGAGAATAATACGACCGTCTTTGTTTCATACAACAATATATTTTATTTATAAATATATATATGTAGCTAATGCACAAGTAAATGACAAAGCAACGCCTCCGTACACAAACATTTTGCTACTGTTGTGTATTTCTCACAAAATCAGCTTTCTTAAAACCATTTCACTTAAAGTTGCATTAAGGCACGTTGCACTTTCACGTGCACGTCGACCAGAAACAGAAATCTAACAGTCATGACTGGCCTCCAATCATACCCAGCCTGTAATAACGAAGCCCCAGACGCCGGTAGTCTTGCCAATTAACGCTGCCTTAGGGAGTTGTGCTCAATTTGTTATGTGTTACCGTCTTTTGTTGTCGACATTTATTAACCCTGTGAGAGCTGTCATTTTTTCCCTCCAGAATTTTACTGCAACATTTTACCACTTGTTGTGATTATTTTTTCTGTAATATTTTTGATAATTTGGACCAAACGGACCTCATTTTCACTGCTACAGTTTTTAATCAAAATTGTTCAAAATCTGAACAAAAATACATCGGTTATATTTTATCAAGGCGACAGAAATTGACTTTGGCGCTCAAAGGGTTAACCATACAGAGTTACGTCATCAATACCCATGTGATGTGTCATTTTGTTCATAGGGAACTCTTTTTCTTCCTCTTCTCCTTACGTTCTGGCCAATTTTTGTCATTATCTTGAATTTTCTATATAATTTCCTCGTTAGTTGTCAGTCCCATTGAGAATTTACTGAATCAACACAACTTCTACGTTCACAGACGTTTGCTACTAAACGCAGGTGGTATTTGAAACGGTGCAGGCTATCGAATTTCAATTAATTTTCTTTTCGCCCAACTTAAATTTTTAGTATCCATACATATGAAATGATCACAGAGACAGTTCAGTCCCGGGTTGTAATTTGGAATTGATCAGTTACGGAAACTAAATTGAAGGCTATATGATGTACATGGAAGAGGAAATGAGGGTACCAAAGACCTATCTGTGACTGATGCCCATTATGATATTGGATTGTATAGTAAAGAAGAAATAATTAGTATGGATGGCTTGGTGGTATGTTCTTTTACTGGAAGAAACCGCTTCATACATGTATGAGTAATGAATGGCTCTTGATATGAAAATTTCAAAAATGCCCAATCTTCACTACAGAAGAGACTTACTAGAATTAGCTATTGATACTGCTAGACGCCTTTTTTACAGTTAAATCTTTGTATGATCAACATCAACATCTACAACAAGTGTCATCAGATGCAGTGCAGTCTTTGAGGATATAAATCGCTGATTACAAACATTCTTTCCCTGTGTAGAGGGTCACCTTTACAACTAATACAAGGGGTTGGTCCTAACCATGGTGGTGAAAACGTAAAACTAATGTAGCCTGCCACCCTAATTACGGAAATTCATTAAATATGTCAATTACCGGTAGTAATTAATTGATAGGATGTTGCTGAATGTTTTTGCATGCTACGATAACACTGTGAGATGATCATTTGTACCAAGTTTCATAAATATGATGAAGTGCTTCTAAACACTCAGCCCAGATACAAAAATCCATTCAATATGCATATTAGCAAATAATTGAAAGAACACCGCTAAATTTCACTGCATTCAATTACCGCACTGTAAGATCAACGTCTATACCAAGTTTCATAAAATTTTCTGACGTATTTGTAGACATATCACCCTAATTACGAAAGTTTATAGATGCATATGACCAATTTACTGACATGATATTAAAGAAATAACGGGCGACGCGCTGACCATTAATGTTTATTTATGGGCAAGGGCGAGAGGAAAGCCAAAAATTAACGGGCGAGGCTTGCCAAGCCCGTTAATTTGGCTTTCCTCGAGCCCGCGCCCATCAATAAACATTAATGGTCAGAGCGGAGTCTGTTATTTCCATTATATCATCAATCGGAGAAAACCGTCAAAATTTGCGAACATTTTCGGAGCGAACGACAACTTGGCCCCAGAACTGAGCAATACGCGACGCACTGTCACGCGCGCTGTAAAATATTGGCAAATCTGTAAATATTTTCAGAAAAAAAGTATCTCAACTTTGCCCACAAGTGTTCCATTGTATTTGTGATTGATTATGATTTATGTTTGAGCTATACAGTTACGATACTTTGAGTTGTTAATCTTATTATTCATATTCACGGGCATATAAACAGACCAGTACTGTGTATTTGTGTCAGTCACGTGGTTCAGCTCGACCAATCAAAATGCGACAGGCAGGGCATGGTAATATAATGCTAAATATGCGTGCACGATAGCACTGAGAGATAAACACAGTGTACTATGTTTCATCAAATTTGATGTTGTTCTTCTTGACATATTACCACCCTAATTACGAAAATTCATTAAATATGCAAATTAGCAATTAAGGAACATAATAGTGCTACTACAGCACTGAGAGATCAATATATGAACTACATGTAATCAAATTTGATGCAGTATTTCTGGAGATATTACACAGATTTGGAGGGTTCAGTAAATATGCAAATTAACCAACTATGCAAATTAGCAATTAATTACCACAATACTGCTAAACGTCTTTGCACACTATTACAGCTCTGGTATATCAACATCTGTGTCAAGTTTCATAAAATTTGAGTCTGTATTTCTTGATATATCACGTAAAATATGAATATTCATTAAATATGCAAATTAACAGATAATTGGCACAATACTGTCATGTGTCTTTGAGCGCTATTAGAACTCTGTGTGGCCAATATCTGGACAAAGGTTCATCAAATTTGGTGCACTTTCTCTGGAAACAAGTTAGAAGATGCTTTCTCATCTAAAACTGTCTAACACACAGAGTCCTGGCACCCAACTGAAACCCACTGTAAATGTTATTAAAATGTAAGTTCACAGAACCGGTTTCAGTTGATTACGTGTCTTTGTCAAAGTTTGCTCTCAAACCACTATGAGGTAATTCTGTGTTTGCTTTGCTGTTGGCACTTTGTGTGATGGATTTGCTCATCAACCGTTCGATAAATGGGTAATATAGTCGAAGACAATTCATGTTACCTTTACTGGATCCATGTTCTGCTTTCAAAACCACATCATTCAGCCTCTCCCTCGACACACGAGGAAGCGTGATGGAACGACAGTCCACTGCCCTCACAAGAATTAATAGTGTACATATTTCGACCAACTGGAACATTACATTTCTGGATACGGATAAAATATGAGTACAGACCTTCGAATACAAACTAAACGCAGTTTCCTTGAGGACGTTAAACTGTTCATTCTTTCCCTTATGACTTACTAGGTTAATAATGACTGAAGGCAGTGTAGAGAATTCGTGTAAAATAGCAGCTGAACATTATGAAGGCATTTAATTTGAAAAGTTGGTTGTACAAATGAAAGTGTCTACCATAGCACCGGTATGGGGCCGCCGATCATAAAAGACGACACACCAAAAACGTAATACTCAAGGGGTGGGTGGATGGGGGGGGGGGGGGTTTGACCCATATTCGCCTTCATGCCTCAAAAACGTACAAAAGATCTGCTGCAGCAAAAAAAGTCAGAGCATAAAGTTGGTTTATCAATATTCATGTATAGATTTTGCTCAACGTGTCTGTGAAATAACGACATGTTGGTAATCTCCGTACATAATAAACAACACTGCTTTCGTGAAACCAATTTCGCATCAAAGAGTTACCGATCGTTTCAGGGGAAGAGGGATTGGCACAAAAAAAAACAAGGAATACGTTTCCAAATACGTCGGCTTTTACCATCAATGACGCCTAAATGTGTATCACTTCCATTAACACTGATGTATACCCTGTCTCCCCAAATCGGAAATTATGTCCATCGGGCGGGTAACTTGTAAACTTCACAAGCCCAGACAAAATATATCTTTACCTACGGCGGGCGGGCAGGTTACAGCCCCAATTAAACCCAATTTCATGCATTATTTTCATGATTTTATTTTCAAACCAAAGTTGGTTTGTGTAAAATTGCTAACTGAAGGATATGGATAGAATTATCACTGCTCGCTGATTTGGACCATGCCTACGTAAGGAAGATCGGTCACGATATGCGACATGCGAGTTTTTTAAACTGCGTCTGCGATCTGCGGTTAGGGTTCGAGTTAGGGTTAGGGTTAGGGTGAGGGTAGGGTTAGGGCTATAGTTAGGGTCAGTAAGGGTAGGGTTAGGGGTTAGGGTTAGGGTAGGGTTAGGTCGCAGATCACAGTTTAAAGACGCAGGTCGCATGTCGTGACCAGTCTTCCATACTTACGTGTTTTAAAATAATAAACCGGTGCCGCACTCATAAAATGGCGCCCCGCACAGAACAGTACAAATAAGCAGTATTTCCTGCACATACACATCTTGATCATAAAAGGAACAAGCATGATGCAATTTACTTGAATGCGCAGCGCAAGATAGTCAACATTTTGTTGTTGTAATCTTTACTTTCTTTGTCACATGATTAGTTTTTCAAAATGGCAGTAAATCTAAAATGATGTTAAAACGTTTGAATTTACATGCAACTTTTGACACTTATTCAGGCTTTTATTTAAAAGAACTCTTGGAAAACGGGGATATATTTTGAGATCAGTTTATTGCACATTTGTAGCTATTGGGGCTTTAAAGCAATGGGCTGTTACTTTCTGCTGTATTCTGATGCAGAACGCTGTCAGTGCCTATATCTTATCTTTACCGTCTCCTATTTCAGACGAAATGACAGAGGTTGGTGAATCGACCCCAATCTCACTGTTTACGATACAATTTAGTTAAGGTGTTTTGCCGTTGGAAATGAAATCACTGCCGTTATGAATGGTGTGCCCACGAGGCCAAATAAATAAAATTGTGTTTTTCAGATACCATACTTCAAAAATTAGGGAAGGTAGGTGGGGAATTTGTTTATTTTTATTTTCTTGGCGGGGACCAATAAAATACGGTAAAATTTCGAGGATTTGCTCGAAATGATTTGAAAATACGAAAAAAAAATGTCTTGGGTGAGCGGATTTTTCTAGTGTAAGTCAAGGTGTCAGAAACAAATTTTGCTTAACTTCTCGTCAAAAGCCAGAGTTCTGTCACCAGCTTCATCCAGGTGGGTCACAAAGAATTGCCCGGGGGAGGGGGTGGGAGGCGCTGCACTGGACTATACCCTTCGTATTACGATTTTTTTTCTCATATCTGATACTTGTAATCAACAACTTTTTCATCCCTGTCAGGATGTCTTTTTTCTTCTGGCCAAAACACTTTCAGAACACCACACCATTCGCCCATTTCTATTTTCACTCAATTTTCGCTGCCGCTAATGTTGTTTCCTGACGCTCGATTGCCTTTCAGCAACTGCCTAACTTTCAGTCCTTTCTGCTTCATTGAGCACTATGAAATGGTGTTCAATGAAGCGAGCTTTGTGTGTGGAAATAGTTTCAATTACATAACTTTCAAATAGGCGTGCCAAATTTATTGTTACGGAGTACAGCGCCCTCTGGAACATTGTCATTTTCTCGACGGTATCACTATCAAGCCAGAAAGGATGTATTTTCCTCTACCCCGTCCCCCTTGTACTACATCGGCTGGTTGTTTAATTAATTTACACCTGGCCTTTAATTGACTGTCTGCTTTTCTCATATCCAGTTTTGAGTTCATCACATTTAATCCCAGGGTTCACCTCGCATGGTGATGTTGATGATTTCCCTTAAACCAATCAGAGAACAAGATGGGCGGATTGGTTCGGTTGTCAGAATTTGTGTCCATTTACAATGAAGACAGGAAAAACTTTTAAGGCTTGGTGCAGTTCCTACAATTAAGCTGGCCTTGTCTTCATGGAAGGCTTAATTTTCAAGGAAGGATTTTGCATACCTATTAGAAGAGCAGGTTTTTTAGGTGCAGTGAATCTCCAGGGTGCTCTGATCGGATGCTTGTGAAGACTTCTAAAGAATGATTGGTAAGCTAAATTTATTGAAAATTCTCCAAGATTTTAACCATTTTGAATTTAAAATATATCAATAAATTTTTGGCCTTTGTGCTGCTCTAATCCAGTATTTCACATGATGACCAATTTTTACTGATGGGCTTAGAAGGTAACATCTGATTGGTCGATTGTCACTATTCACAGCAACTTCAGGAGTCTTTGTATTATTCATTTATAACAGCAGGATTCGGCTAACCAATTGGAATACAGCTTCCGAGATGCTGCACATTAGTCCCATTATTATCATTAACTATGAAAGAGAATGATTTTACTTCATCAAAGCATGCTAAACATTTGTTTCTCTGTTAGACACTTTCAGACAAACTCACAAAAAAAGAATTCTTGCATAAAGTTGTTTTTTGGCATTCAGTGTCATATGAAAAAGCACAAATCATTACATGCCTCAATGTTGACGCTATGTAAATGCATAGAACTGAACAGGGGACATATCCGGGAAAATTGCAGGTGCTGTGCGCTGCAACTTGCCTGTTGTCAATGGTTACCGGGTTTAGTGAATGTACATTGGCAACTGTGTCTTTTGAATGGTTCAGCATGGGAAAGACTATATATCACAAACGCAATGCACATGTCGAGTCTTTTGTTCACTTTTTTATTCTCTGTGTCTCAAAACTTCACAATGATACAATCTTGTGGCACTCTTACAAAGACACCCTCAGTGATGGTGAGGGATGATAAGCTGTTCTTGTCCAAATTCATTACTGATTGCAACTCTTGTGTTTTATGAAAAATAAGATTGACATCCATATAAGCATAAAAAGCTGAAGGTCTCCTCAGTTTCAAACATTGACATATACCCTCACTTTGAATTTCTCAATAATAAGAGTGATAATTTTTTTCTGTATTAGACATTTCCTGTTTGTGGCCAAGAACAGTACACAGACTGATCTGAACATTTTGAACCAAGATGACTATCACCACATGACATGGCTTGATGTTACCACCCATCATTTCGTTAGCTTAACATGGGTTTTGAAATTGGACAGCAGATCTGACAGAATTGAATCAAATGTAAAAAACATGACATGCATCCATGGATAGATGACCAAACTGTTGTACAAAATACAGAATCATCTCAGTTCGTGAAGTACACAAACTACCTGCTGAAATTGTCGGGTATTACACACAGAAATCTATGGTGACATGTAAAGGTCTTGTTTGGAATTATTGTTCATTCCTAGTAAAAAAGTTTACAAAATCTCTCTGAGAGATGCTTCCCTACTACTGACATGTAATGAAAATTTCTCCATCTGGTAACTGCAGGTGACGGGTGATAACATTTTTTCGGCCGATGATTCTTTGGCAATTCCCGACAGGAAATCACTGCTCTTCAGTTTTCCATGAAGTTTACCACTTTCTGGGAAAGGATTGAAAAAAAAGCACAAACCATTACTCTAGGGGACACTTGTCGCCTGACCAGCCAAATTTATCCATTCTAATGTAACTATCCTGTAACTAGGTTCTCTTGTGTATTCTTTTGTGCATTACAATCTATGTGATGTTCAAAGTGGAAGAAAAAGTACACAACTCAATTTTGTTGTTACAGTGAATCCAAAATGATGGGCACTATTAGTTTAGTATATTTTGACCCAAGTATGAACCGAGATTGCCTGCTGATGTGCAACTGGCTCGGAAGGTTATATCTTACTGGTCTATTGTCACTATTCACAGCAACTTAGGGAGTCTACTGTGTATAGTTTAATAATAACGGTAAGATTCAGTCAACCAACTGGATAACAGCTTCCGAGATGATGAATATCAACCCAACATTGGTGATTGAGAAAGTTACCTGAATCTGTGATATATCATAAACACCTGACTATGCCAAAATTAGTATTGTTAGAAGATCAAGGCATTTAACAAAGAAATTGTGATACCTTTGTGGTATGACTAACACCATTCACCTTCTGTCCTGGATTTGTTGTCATTCTCAGAAATAAGTGGATGGGACAGGTTGTCCAACGCTCACTCTGGACGTCATCGGTAGAAAGGTCTCACTGGAATACTCAGGTTGTATCATTCGATACCCGAGGACTGCTGACACCACCAATACGGCTATGGCAATATGCCAATCTGTAGTAATGTGAAAATAGATATCTTAAGTCATCTCCTGGTACTCAGTGTGCTCAGATGACTGAAGACAAATTCCGTTACAAAATGCAGGTTGGTATCTTCCAACTTAAAGCCACACATTTTCACAGCCATTTCAGTTTATGTTGGATAAAGCCTGTACAAGGATGACTGGCGATTCCATTTCATGAAGGCCATTTACAGAAAATTCTTTGTTTGCCGTCCTTAGATTTTTGAAAAACCTACTAGCTAGCCAGGTAAAAAAACAAACACAGACAAAAAAAAAGTGTATTAAAAATAAGCTCATTTTTTAATTTGGTTTCTTTTGGAAAAATAATATTTTTATTTGTAATAATGTTACCATTGTTTTGTTAATTTTCTCTGAAAACTTACCAGCGTGCGGACGGCAAAGAGAGAATTTTATGTAAGGCACCTAATCTTGGAAACTAAATGCCTGAAAGAAATGACTGCAGTATAATTTTTATAAATTTATGATATACAAATATCAAGCATTCATGTTTGAATAGAGTATTGTAAGGTTTACTGAGAAGAGTATGACTCCAAACTATCACAGGAGCTTATTTAGATAGTCTTGACTGACAAGAAAACTCACCAGAGGATTGAGGTTTATCCATAGCTTTCCACAAGACTGCTCTGTGCCTGATGCCAAACGTTCATCTAAATATAAAAAAATTGACAAAATGAGTAAAGGATAGCCATACACTTCTAAGCCTCTCAATATTTGAATTCTTGAACAAAGAGGCCAGAAGTTCAGAATTACTCAGACCTGAACTATATCAGTTATGTATTCTGGAACAAGTAGTCTGTCATGATCGAGTTGATTTGCATATATTTTTTGTTTGTGAAGTCTAAAGAAGTGAAACTATGAATAAATTTTTGTGCACAAATTCATTCCTTCATTTTGGTGTGACATCTACAGAGGGCAGTAATCATCGCTGAATGTGGATTCCTTTCTGAGAACACGGGTACTGTAGCAGTTTGTTGCCTGCACCAAATAACTTCTAATGAGATCCACTTGCTCATCAAATATCACTGTGGTCAAATCAAAAAATTGCCTAAAATTCTACAAGAGTATCAATGAGAAAAGATCGACGAAATAAAATAGAGTCTAATTGCTGACAGCTACGTTTGAGAATGTAACGTATATCACATGTCAAGGCATATCCATCTTGATGGCAGTGTGTATCAGAGTTTTCTAGTGTTGGTGTTTTAACCAATATGTGGATAGCACAAATTGCAGCAAAAAATACTCAAACTTGGCCAAAATGGTAATCAGGAACGCCTCCAGCAATGCCCCCTTCCCTCCTCCCGCACCCCACACCCACCCTCTCTGACAAATGTAGAAGCACCGTCGAAGTTCTGATAAGACAATAGGTTTATGTAAAATGAGTGCTGTACAAATGTGGTCAAATATGGGTAGATTTCACTTTAAATATGCTTTTCTCTGCACGTGAAATTTTTTTGATGAACTTTAAAACAGCAAGTAGTAGTAGTAATTAGCTATGTGAAAAAACTGATGAACTGTACAAAAAAGTTGGACTTGATGTTAGCTCATCCAGGTTTTTCAAAACGGGTGATAAGATGAGCAGGAAGATGGCATATAATTAAAACAAATACAGCAATGGCCTTGTGAAGTTTTTTCCTTTGGAAGTTCAAGTAGGTTTTTTGTAGTTACGCCCCACAGTATGAAAATATTTTGATGACGAAATGAACTAAAACTTAAATATATTATCCACGTTTGAGAGGGGACCTGATTACCAATGAAAGATTTCCTCACAGGTTCTTGTACATTTGTTTCTGTTGAATCTGCCTGGTGATTGATTCCTTTTTAATTCAAAATCTTTATACAGAAAGCCCATTTCTGCGATTAATAATCATACAAAATTTTCATAACTCTGTGCACATCCTTGAATGAACAAAGTTTCATTGTCACAAAGGCAGATGAAGTAAACACCCACTGGATTATTTTCGCAGCATGTTGAAATCTTTTGTTAATATTGAACTGGTTTGTGTCACTGTAATAACAGCATTACAATACCGTGATACCAAAAACAAGTCACTTACTCAGTAAGAGCGGCAGTTAGCGCAGTGTATTCATTATACCAGGGCACAAATGGTTGTGAAAGCTTCCATCTGACTGTTTCAATGGTAAAGTCTTCTTAAAGATAGTGTAATACTGAAAGATGTATGCATCTTGCAATATTATATTAAAGTGGCAAATCTCATCCTCATGGATAGACCACCCTATGAACATTCTTTTGCTGATTGTATACCATTAACAAAAGCTCAATCGAGTGTTTTGTTCTCATAGCTTAATATTGAAATAACTTAGTCGTACAGTAAATTACCATCACTTTCACGCAGAAATGCAAAAAATTTTATACTTCAATCAGAACAGATATTGTCCATTCAGAACTTATTCAAGGTAAATTACCCCAAACAATGCTGGCTTTGGGTATTATGACACTGGAAAGTTAACAGGCACTACATGCATGGAGTAGTTGATGAAGAATGGGTTTAAGTTTTCGTTTACCGTGGTAAACCATTTATTATCCCCCCTCAAACAGTTTGCAGGAATCGGCCTGTATTTTGTGAAAGTTTGTGATCAACATGCAGGCATCACTTGTTGCTGCAATGAGCATTTTTTCTTACATACATACATACATAAATGTATGTCTTAAATTATCAACACAAGACATCAATTTTCTACAGCTGCACAGAAATAACGTGAAAACACTGGATTCTTTGATTTCTATTGTTAGTTTCATTATTTTTACAGCAGCACACAGCTGATTACAGCTTTTGATGAAGTTTCAGTAACAGCAAGAGCCATACTTGTTCTTGTAGTATATCTCTCTACAGTCCATCATAGCTGGTGTGATATTCCTGTTGACAAAATGCTTGAGTTATGGAAAGTATGGATGTTACTTGTTATAGCTGTGTGACCTTGGAAGGACCTTATACATTTAGAGAATACTTCTGATGGTATTTCTAAAGACAATACTGTCCTAAAATAAAGTGCTAAAATACAAGTACGTCTTCAATGAAAGTTTATGGCAGTTTTACAAAAGTTACATCTACCATTCAGACTGGGCTTACGTTACAAACAGGAGAAGTGATAACAAGTGATCTGATGGCCAATAGAGCTTCACTGCGTTATGTGGAGAATATTATTTGTGACACATGTGTTGATGAAGGTGGAAATCTTTGATAGCTCACTGCAGAAGGCACCTCAACAAATATGGCAAAAATACAAAATTGAAGATTTCATCATAATTTGAACATATCACATTAAGATGAACCGCCATGGTACATATCAAAGCTATCGAAGTGGTTTTTGAGAAAAATTTGACCATAAAAATAGCAAAAACTGCCCCAAAATGCAAATTTTTGCAGATTTTCATCATAATTTCATATATCACATTGAGTATCTAAATTTTTTTTTCTATAAATAATTTTTGATAAAAAATGACATAGTTGCCTTTAAAATACAAAATAGTGTAATTCTGCACAATTTGAATAAATATAAATTGCGTCATCCCTGGGGACTTTTTGAACATTAAGGCTGTCTGACCAGCAGTTTTGAAGATTTTCTTGACCGAAAGTGACAAAAATTGTCTTGAAAATACAAATTTGCATATTTCATCACAATTTGAACAAATCTGAATGAGGTCATCCCTTTTCACCTGTATACCAATTATTAAAACTGTTGGACTAGCTTTTAAGCAGTGAAGACTTGCCAAAAAATAGCAAAATCAGATAAAAATATGAATTTGCATATTTCATTACAATTTGAACAAATCTGACTAAGGTCATCCAAGGGGACCTGTACTCAAAATATTGAAGGACTTGGACACAGGCTGTTTTGAAGAAGAAAAAGCTTGGAATTTAAAAGGAGACCGATGCTGGACGACAACGCACATCCGTCTATTATATGAGTGGGGCTAAAAATTCAGAGCAATACTGAAGAACAAACTGCATTCAGCACAGCTACCAGCCAGGTGGACATTACATTACATTTTGGAATAACTGAATCTGCGCTGTCCTGGTTTGAGTCCTATCTCTCTGGTAGAACGCAAACTGTTACTATCAATGGTGTGAGATCAGACTCGTCCATTCTCTCGTTTGGAGTTCCTCAAGGTTCTGTACTTGGGCCCGTCTTGTTTGTCATGTACACAGAACCACTCTTCGAAATTGTCAGAAATCACGGAGTGCAGCACCATGCTTTTGCTGACGATAACCAACTTTATAGAGTCAGCACAATTGACAATATTCAAGTGACAATCAATACTGTGCAAAATTGTATCAGTGACGTCAAAACTTGGATGACCCACAATAAACTTCAGTTGAACGACAACAAAACTGAAGCAATGGTGGTCATATCTCAAAGATCATCTCCAAAATTAACCCCTACCTCTATGCGTGTCGGGAATTCTGATATTCAATTTGTTAGAAATGTGAAAAACCTTGGTGTCACACTTGACTGTCACTTGAATATGTCGCTTCATGTTCAAAATATTTGTAGAGTCGCCTACATCCACCTCCGACATATTAGTTCAATTCGTCACTTCCTCACTGTGGAAGCCACCAAAACTTTAATCTGCGCACTTGTACTTTCGCGCCTGGACTATTGTAACTCTCTTTTAGCTGGTTGTCCCAAATATTTACTCCAAAAGTTGCAGAGAGTGCAAAATGCTGCTGCACGACTAGTGTATAGGTCAAGAAATCGGACTCCGTCCAACCTCTTTTGTGTTCGCTACATTGGTTACCAATTACATCTCGCATACAATACAAACTTTCAGTAATCTGTTTCAATTCATTTATTGGATCTGGGCCGCAATACCTTACAGACCTTCTTCAACAGTACTGTCCCTCAAGACAGTTGCGTTCTTCCTTTGATACTCGTGTACTCAAAGTACCTCGTGCTGTCACGAAAAGCTTCGGCGAAAGATCATTTTCCTATACTGGTCCTTGGAATAGTTTACCTGCAAATCTCCGTCATACTCAATCTTTAGCATCCTTTCGTTCTACTCTTAAAACACACCTTTTTAAATCTCACACCTGATGAGAGTTCTTTTGTAGCCATGCGCCTAGAGCTCTGCGAGATTAGGCGCACAATAAATATCCTTTATTATTATTATTATTATTATTATTATTAAATAGGTACAGCATTTGAAAAGCAGTGTACCCATCCAAGCAAACAAAGACATAATTGTAACAGTGTCTCCACATGTCCAGATGCACCTTCATACACATGCATTTTGTGCCACAAAGGTATCACATATGTAAATAAGTCTTGACAGTCAGAGACCTAATTAGTCAAGACAAGATTTGCTTTTAGGAGAGTACTGCTCAAGAGATATTTGTTTTACAAAGTAACTTTAACAGAGATCAGTAATTCTTCAAGTGGCACGATACAATCTCATTTTATATTTGCTGCCAAATTTATGATATCTCTATACTGGCAGCATCAGCACAACATCATACCAACCCTTGCTTTCACGAATGTCTCAAGTAAAATTTCAGACATGTCCAAGAATGTAACCTTACTCAAAATGGGTTGGAGTTGCAGTTCTCAACACAAACTGCAGTTCAGTTCCACTGAACAGAGTTGGTAGATTCTGCAAGTATCATTATGTATTTGAGAAATATCACTGTTGCTGTACAATTCTGCAGCTGTAGGAGTGGAGTCTATATAAAATTCACAGATATATACCTGAGATTTTACACACATGCTCTGTATGTACATACGGCATTAAGCAGCTACCAAGATTAGTCGATGCATGTCTGTGTATTAGGGATGTTCACTGGTGAAACTGGTGGAACGCCGAAATCTAACACCGGAGTGGGTGCAAAGACGCAAGATGGATTGAGAAGAGCAGTTTGTTCAAATGAAAATGTTAGTCAAACATGAAAACAGTAAAAAAATTGAAATCTGTAAGTATGTTTATGTGATGACCTTATTCAAATTTGTCAAACTTGGAATAGGCGAACTGTTAGGTTTTTCAACATTTTATTCAAAAAATAATTTAAAAGATCATCTTCTCTGAACATCATAAGAGTCAAAATTTGGTCTATCAGTCCACAGATTACCTTACTCATGCAATTTGCAGTTTAATTTTTGAACCCACTTTTAATCCAAACATGATCTTCAAACCAAGCAGCCGATCTTTTTCCAAAGTAATTTTTTAGTTCCCCCATGTTTTGGTTTGGTTTCTACTTAAGATTATTCATATAATTTTTACATTCAAATGAAATTTGGTGACAAGAAGCTTTCGAATTTTTTTGAAAACTCTTGTTGGTAGTACTACTGATCAGTTTTGAAATTTGTGTGTCCATTCAAAGTTTTCTGGTCAAAAGCGGAGTACAGTGCCACTGAAATTATTGATGTAGAAATCGCAGATTAGGGTGTTAAGGAAGTGTGAAAGAACATGACATATTCCAACGACCAAAGCTGACTGAGGTGACAGTTTAAATGATTGCATGTGGAATCTTTATTCCCATCTCAATGTTGTGAGAGGTCAAGTACATCACGCACTTGGGTAAGAAGCACAAACTATTTGATCTTTTGTTGATATTACCATTCTCATATAACACGCACCACAACAAGACAAAGTGATGTAATAAAAATGTGAACTATAAATTGCAAAATCAAAACTTGATTCATGTATTGAACATATCTCTGCATTGTAGGATTCTGGAGTCAGTTCCCCTGATGTACGATATGGTTCTGTGACACGGCAAATAACGCAAATACATAGAAAAGTAGGGTTGTTATCAATAAATCAGTCACATGTGGTATATATCAGAGTCTGAAAAAATAAACATTCCACATTTGATGATAAACATGGCTGGACAAAAGTATAACCTTATACGAACTATACACGGCATACATTTGCTGGTGTATCACTCACTCTGTGGTGATGTACATTTGAACACATTTGTTGTTCTCATGTTGACCACTTGAATTCTACAGTGAACAAGTATTTCGTGCAATGCATTTGAAGTTTACATTCATGTCTAAACAGCATGATCATTACTTACAGACTTGCTGAAAGCAAGTGTATTGGATTGGGCAACCTGTCCAGCAGTACTACATACGAGTAATACAGCTGGTTTCTTAATTTTATGACAGTCAGATGGAGCTTTCACAGAGGGGCGCGCGATGATGACTTTATGCACGACGCGAGGACGCAGTACGCCTGCAGTAATCACTTAACTTTTCATAAACAACTTATTTAAAATACTTGTGACGTGAAATAATAAAGATACGAAACTTGATAAATATGGCATCACTTACCCATACCTTGACTACAGCTTCTTGTATTGTTAATTACACATTATAAAGCATGAGTGTTTTTGTCATGTTTTAAAAAGTCAAGTTTGTGACAAGATCAGACAACTGTAAATTTTATGTCTTTCCACTTGGGGTTGTCCAAGGCTATGACGGTATCTTCAAGTGACGTAGTAAATCAGCTTCAACTATAACAGCTATATAAAGTAGATCACGGGATAAAATGCAAGATAAATGAGAAGAGTAATACACTGAAACAATTCTTATCTTGATGGTAAAACAACAGTGCCACATAATGCTATCATTAGCACATAAGTAGGCATTATACACGGCAAAGTGCCTCAAAAGTAAACTTTCATTTCACAAATGGTTTAATATTGTCTATGGGAGCATGTAATGGACAGCAGTGTTCAAACCAACTCGATATAACCATAACCCAGCACCATACGTTGCACAATCTGACATGTTTAACAGTGTTCAGAAGTTTCATCTTTGGTTAAAGTGAGTGCCACAGTCAACTTTTGCTGGCTATTACTCCATTCCAGTACCACCTGTACAAACTTGCAGAGTTTTTCATTTCCAAAGTTCATGAAGGAGTAATTGGTAAACTGACAAACTTGTGCAATTTAAATCAATGCTTTACACACACTTGGGACTTTCCGCCAACCAATGGGTACATCTGGCATTATTGCAGATAGAGGTGAATCATATGAGGAAAATGTTATGATCTGTTGCTTATGAACTCTATGCATTGTCCTAAATTATGCTGTCGGGTCATTTTTGAGATAGTTCAGTCTTGATTTCAAGGGAACATTTAAAGTACCACTTAAATTGACACTTGGCTTTTGAGGAAGAGATGAAACAAAAATTATACCAACTGAATTGCCTGGAACACAGTATGTACACAAATATTAATGTAGTTCCAATGGTGTAAAATTCGTTTCTCTTCACCAGTACACTTGTCCATACTTACAATTGATACTATGATTCGCATGACACAATGTACGGCAGAAGAAGCAACAGCTTATCATTGGTTACTTAAATCAATGTCAGTTTGCAATACCACGTCGCATTCTCTTGCAGTTTTCAGTTACATTTCAATCGACTGAAATCACAGTTTCAAAATGTTCCACAAATAAATATGAACGAGGGAGTCACAAAGCCCACGTAAACATACTTATTATTATCACCAAACGGTAAGATTGTTCACTACATTGAATCTCACCGACTATTGCTGACATATAAACATGGACAGTTGTAAATTAGAGAAAGTATGCATTTTCGTTCATATTAGCATGCCTTTTCTCAGGCTTGCGCGAATATCAAGGTTCCATAACTGACATATGCCCTTTTCCGATGCAAACGAAGCAATTATTGTATTTTGTAACAAATTGAAATTGCGAGAAGTTTTCAAACACAAAATTTAAATTTTACATTTAAGAGCTAGGTTTCATTAAAAGAATTATTCAATCGGATTTTCCTACAACAAAAATCGTGCTCAAACATTTGACAAATAAGAAACATGTACACTTCCAGCTCTGTGCCAGAGGATTGAAGTTTTGTCTTCTGGTATCACATGTCAAGATGACTTTCACATAGTACTTCAATTTCTTAGGATTCTAATACATGCGTAAAGTCAAAAATATTCTGTTTTGTCTAAGAGCCCATTTTGACGAGATATACAAGCAGAGTCACCTGTAATACTGAATGAATCTCAAAGTTCATATTAATTGTTACTTTTGGCAAGTTTTCCTATATGCATACTGTGCTGCACTATACTTTTCAACACATTTCAGGGGGATATCAGAACAAGAACACATCTCCACTGCTGTCCATACAGCTCTATACACTGTTACATTGTATTATAAAACTCAGGAAAGGCAAAGGTAAAATAAAATCTCTTCTTACTGTGTTAAGTCATTCTGTACATACCTTGTCATGTATTGTTCATCATTCAATACAGAGTATTAACATTTTCAGGGACAACGCCAAGCACAGCATTGGAAATGCACATTGCCTACGTCTCCCTATGTCAACTGATGGATCGTAGCCTCTCCTAATGTGATACATCTGTCTGAGCTGTATCATGTTCATCATGTAGTAACATCAAAGCTTGAAAGACCCAGTGCACTAGTGGGTCTAACTTCACAAAAGCCTGTTTTGCTCGATTGAAAGATTGCTGACTGACAACTTGGCATGGCCATCTTTTGTTTAATGTGAAACAATGTTTCTTCTTTTTGAGTGAATACTGCAACTTTGTTACAATATTCCAGTTTCTCTGCTGACTTGATACTTTGTAACAATACACCATACTGGTTATTTTGACAGTACAGGCTGGCTGGTCATATCCTGTAGAATCTGTTTCAGAATGCATATGAATATCTTCCTCGCTGATTGAAGCTACTTTGTTAACAAGATGAGGGACGACCACTTGCAAGGTGCTGAACTACTACGAGACTAGCTGTATCCTTATTCTGCTGATTGACGGCAACTTTGGATTGTTGTTTGGTAGGCAGAAAGGACTACTCTCCAAAGCTTGATATGTCATTCATAGCGGTAACAGAAAGACGAACAAGCCAAGTTTTCTGGAGGGCATACCATGCATCCAGTGTGGCATGATAGTGGTATACCACTGTAGTTTGGATTTCACAACAAATCCACAGTTTTGTTGGAATTAACAGGGCAAATGCTGATATTTTCAGTTAAATTAGAATCCCCTGTAGGATAATTTGGAAGCTTTTAATTCTAAAATCCACTAAAATTTTTTAATTCTTAATTCTTTGGAATACTAAGTTTTCATCGAGTGTACAAATTTATGTGAAGCGAAGGTGTAAAAAACATTTGATTCATTTGGGGCGGACTTTAAGAAAACTTGAAATTCTCCATGAAAACCAATGACTAAAATTTCTATAATAACGCCTCCAAGGAACATCAAACTGATGATTGCAACTTGAAACCATTTGCAATCTTTCAAACAGAAGATAGTTATTTTTGAAGAGAATTGGGAAAATAACTTCTGCAAAATGGTACTTTTCCTGATAAGAAATTTAAGGCTCATCACCGTGGATATTCATTATTGATGGTGTTGAAAACCTAAATGTGGAAGTGATATTAATATTAATCCAATTTACAACACTAGTATTAGATCTATTTACACCTGGTATTTCAGCTTGTGTTAAGCCACTTGACACTAACAAGTCATTCCTGATGACACAGTCCCTGCTCGCACCATTGATTGTGATGCACATGCACACTACAACAAAATGTCTGTGTGCCAAGTTTGAACAAAAATTGTTCAGGGATAGTTGAGTTATGGATCAAACACATGAAAACAATCGCAACAAAATGGCTGGATCTTATCGCGAAATAAATTGACGTGCACATATATGCCATAGTAACTTTAACTGTGTACTACTAACATTGAATGAAATCGGTTCTGTGATAGTTGAGTTATGGATCAAAAACATGAAAAAAATCGCGACAAAATGGCCGGATCATATCAAGAAATAAATTGACGTGCACATATATGCCATGGTAACTTTAACTGTGAACTAACATTGAATGAAATCAGTTGTGGGATAGTTGAGTTATAGTTCAAATACATGAAAAAATGGCAACAAAATGGCAGCCAGACGGCCATATTGGATTGTATCGCGAAATAAATTGACGTGCACATGTATGCCACAGTCCTTGCACACAGTTTTAAAAAAATTGGCTCAGGGGTGACAGAGAAACGGCTGCTGGACGGACGGACAGGACCCAATCTATAAGTCCCTGCTGGGAATAATACATTCAACAAACCAAGAAATAAGAAGGGTAGTTGTGCTTTTGCAAAAGCCATAGCAGAGATTCTACTGAAAAAATTCCAGAAAAAATCTGGCTTCGACACAAATTTCCCACGTCCTGTCAAGTTTTATTAAGCATTATCGTTTTCCCAGTTTGGTTCAAATCTTTTATCATCTAACCAAAAATTTCATCCTGAACAGCATCTTCTGACATTTTGTTTGACATCAAATTGATTCCATGGCTACATTTTAGGCAGCATGTGCTACAAAACCCTAAAATTTCTTGTAATTGATCCTTCCCTGCAAAAGGGACAAAATTTTAAGTTCATCTGACTCATATGACCAAATGAAGAAAAACGTTTGTTCCCCTCTGCTAACTTAACATACAGAGATTTAGAAGAACGATGACAAACATTTATTGCCACTTTTAAAAATATGAATCGGAAAAAACTAATGTTCACGTTTTAAATGATAGTTTTTTTATTTCAAAATGCTTGGAACACAAGGGTATTATGTCAACAGACATGATTGAAAGGTTTCTCACAAGTAACTACTAAGAACATTTACACTTTACTGGCTATGAAAGTTTGATAACCAGCCACAATCTTAAACATTAATTAGTGACATGTTTCCAAAGATATTTAAATTTACTTTTGCCTTCCATTTAAATCTTGACAACAACCAGTCTACCCTAAAAATATAGTTTCTTTATGTTCATGTAGACTGATATATGAGAGATTTTGACATTTGTGCTAAAAGGACAAAAAAGGAAATATTTGCTATCGTTTTTTTTTTTTTTAACATCTTTCTCGTTAAATGATTTAAGTCTGTGTACTTACTATTATATTTTGCGCTTGCGAATACATAAAACATTGTAATTTAAGAAAGGAAACACGGGCAATTTCTAAACCTACAGCTGATACACAGAAAAATAAAAATAACCAGCAACACTCAAAATACTGCGGGCATGGTAATGATGCTTTTGAAACAACTAAAGTTGCCTCAATAAGTTTAACCATCTGCAGTTTGGGCTGAAAGTAAACATCGAAATATAATGATCTGAGCAAATTCTAGCCATACATTTAAGGTATTATTCTATTTTAAAACATCAATATTATAATCACTTGTGAGAGATGAACTTAGTAAAAGTCAAAAAGCCATACAGGAAAACATGCTGGTCAACTTTCGTACTTGGATAATGTATTTAAAAAGTGATGTTATTTTAAAGTTCTATGATAAGGTCTTGGGGCAGGCTTAATAACGGCGCATACGTTTGGGAGCAAACTCATCATGGCCACGATCCATTTGGCCTCTGCGTTCCATTTCCATACGATCAAACCCACCTCGGCCTCTCATCTCATCACCACCCCTGCCTGCAACACCACCCATCGGACCTCCTTGGCGAGGAACAAGTGAGCTTGGGCCCTGACGTGGGGGTTGATCAAATCTAGACTGGCGCTATAGTTGTAAATGTGACCATCAACATTCCAAGATCATGGAATTAATTGGCAATGCGAAAGTCAAGTGCCATGATAATGTTCATATCGTTTCAGTTCATGTACATGATACATTAAAAGTTCATGTGTATGATGTACCACAAAAGTATGCATGATACGAAGATATATTCAGTTCATGAAATGACAAGTTCATTTTGGAGTACGGCCATTTTACATAAGGTGCAGTTATCAATCATCCGGAGGCAACGGCAGCAGGAAACGTACATGTATGGGAGAGAAGAGAATGGTTGTAACTTGTTATTAGACTAGTCAGCCTCATTCAGATATGTTACAGATTACAAAAAATTAAGAGAAAGACAAACTATATTCAGTATGATTAACAAGGACAAAACATTACACATATATATCCAAGTCCCAATGTCCCCAGCAATATCATTTGTTCTGAAATCACTTTCATTCACCATGAAACTGATAATCAGTTATCACCAACATGTTCATCATCTTGAATGCATGCACTCACTCACTCGCTCGCTCGCTCACTCTCGCTCTGTCTCTCTCTCTCACGCACACATTAAATCACCAATTTAAAAGTATAGAACCCACAGTAAAAACCAAAGTCAAAAAGAATTCAAAAACAGCTTAAAGTGTGACACCCGCCTGCGAAGTACAACTGTGCCTGCTTATGTTATGGAGCAGTCGGGTGCCTTTGTTAAATAAACCACAAGTATATGCTACAATCTTCAATACAAACACTTTGTCTAAATATGCTATTTAAGAATATATGAATAAGAATTGGAATGGTGTCTCCTTCAGTCAAAAATGTTTGATTCATTCAGCAATGTAAGTTTCTTGTCATAAAAGGGAGCACTGTGTACTTGTCAGGTATACATACATGTTTCTCCTCTCAAGTCAAAATTCAGGTTAATCTGAATGTATGATATAGTTAATAACGCTTGTTTGTAAGTTAACCATTAAAAGCACAGTGTTATTGTTCATATAACGGTAAGATACTGTTAATGGGGTACAACTGACCAATGCTGACATTGGAATATAACCACTCAATCCGTGAACACTTTCCACAGCTGTACACTTGCAGAATGAGCTGCACAAATTATAACAATTGCTTTATTGTGAACCTATACAACAGAGTAAACTGATAGATTGTATAGTCATCAGCGTGCAACAGTTACATTGAAAAGAAACAGCTGACAGAATCGATACAATAAAGACAGCACAATTTTTTTCAGCAAAGTTTGTTGCTTGGGTGACTGCCCAGTCTTGTGGGTTGTGGGTTACAGTGACATAACAATATTACTAAAGCAGTGACAAGCTCACTTTTTTACAATAAAGTTACAATGTATCTATTTACAATCCAGTAGTGGCTGGCTCACTTTTTTATGGTTACAATGAATCTATTTACAATCCAGTAGTGGCCAGCTCACTTTTTAAAGTTACAATGTATCTATTTACAATCTGGTAGTGGCTAGCTTACTCATTTAAAGTTACAATTTACATATTTCCAAACCAGTGGTGACAAGCTCAATTTTTTATAGTAGTAATTTACCTTTTTTCAACTAAGTAGTGGCAAGCTTACTTTTTTACAGTTACAATATATCTATTTACAATCCAGTAGTGGCATAGACCAAATTTTTTATAGTTACAATGTATTTTCAATCCAGTAGTAGCATGATTACTTTTTATAGTTACAATACTACAAGCCAATAGTGGTAGGCTCACATTTTTATGGTTACAATGTAGTTATTTTCAATCCAGAAGTGGCACTTTCTTATAGTTACAATGTACCTCTTTTCACTCTAGTGGCAAGCCATGTTTGTAATTACAGTCTCAATTATTAATTTTTGATTTAGAAGTGGCAAACTTCCTGTCTTAGAGTTAAAGTTTACTGCCAAACTGATTTTAGGTAACATTTATCCAAATGAAAATGTCATGAATCTTTTTCAATTTTGAACATGTTACAGTATTTTTCAGAGCCATGTTAAAGTGTACATTAAAACATTAAAAGAAGTTTCAAAGCTCTAAGACCAAGAAAATTATGTAGGTCATACATGGACATTTTCACTTGCTTTGTTCATGGTATACGGTTTAGTACAGGTTTTCTATGCTTAACTTTTTCAAGGCAGATAATGGCTTGAAACATGCAATTTGCTGCAGTGGACAATAAAAACACTTGAACACTTATTTGATAAAACAGTCATTTTCTCTGATCACTGCGTCTCATGTGACCAGACAAGCAGAACGTAGTAAGACGCAGATACAGGCAAACAGCCATTTTTAAATGTGCTAGTTTTTGGTCTCCCGGAAGTTGTTAATTGTGCATGTACGCACATGGTGCATCTTTTTTTTTTCGCGTACTTTTTAGTTTAGTGTGGTAGCTGCCAGTATTTCAAAACTTGTGAGTATGGTTATTAAATCCTTGGCTAAATTCTACCCACGTTCCCATCATGAAACTGTGAGAATTTTAGCTTTACTTCCAAGTAAAACTGAACAGCCAATGACCAGCGCCCCATGGTTCAACCAATCAGATTTCATAATGGCGGTTTCCCATTACCTGCCTCTTTGTGCTTGTCACTGAGGCGGGGACCAGCCAAACAGTCATTCTGATGATTAAAAATGTCCTCATCTGTCATTCTCAATAAGCTTGGGGTACCAATAGCATCAGAGCTGATTCACTTTCCATAGAGAGACTCAGAATGACATGGAAAGTTTACCGGTATAACAAAATAGAGGTGGTCATCACTACTTTTCACACCTACGACAGCATGCTTTGCTCTCACATGCATATGCTTGCTTCATCTACGTACTTTGTGCACATTCGTCTAACTGTAGACATACAGTTGTGAACATTATCAAACACTGGTGTAAGTCTTTGCTTACAAGAATCCATCGGGACAGACAATTGAAGATTAAAAACTATGTAACAATAGGCAGAGATTGCAAAACCATACTTCAAAGCATCATTTAGGATTATGGTATATAATATAAAGTCGTTACTTCTAGGATATCAGATGATTTCACCACTAGTAAATCAGATTTACTGTTACTGTCAATTGCAAAGTGATGTGTACTCAACAAGGCAGTCATTGTCAAAATCATGATATTAATTTCTTCCAATGTATGATCAAGACACCTGTATTCAATCAACCATGAAGTATGAACACTTTTGTCTGGTTACAGAAAATGTGTATTTCTCAAACCAAATGCACAGAAAAGTTAGTCAGATAGGCATGGGTGGATAAGAACTATTTCTACTGTATCGTGGAAAATTTAGTCAGACAACTGCCATGTCTATTCAAAACATTCTGTGAAGTACAAATTGCAGTACCAGTGTTCTCCCCAGGCCATTTTAGCGTAGCGGTCCCGCTACGCTTTCGCCTCTCCCCGCTACGCTTTGATTCTCCCGCTACGCTTTGATTCTCCCCGCTACGCTTTAAAATATTCCCGCCATCCTTTAGTTCACACGCTAGCGCTCTGCGTAGCTACCAGCTGTTGCATGCATTGTCTACACATTAGCGCTCACTGCAACTTTCAACTTGGTGAAAGAGTGGAAGGTGTGAAGTATGGTATGCGTCCGATAACTTGTCCGTAAGTGTTGAGAGGAACGTTAAAACAATAGAAGAATCGGCTGGGTTGTTCACAAGTTTTCATTCTACAACGACTATTACGACCAACAAAGACCTTTAGTCGGTATACATCGAGGACAAGTATAGTATTCACAGAGTTAGGCGGTGTAGCACTAGCGGGGCCTGTGATCACATTCCCATGCTTTGATCAACGAAATGGACCGCAAAAGAAACAAAAGAAGCAGTTGACTAGTGAGGTTGATTATGATTTTACAACGATAATCTTTTTTTGTCCGAGTACGATCACGATCGCGATCGAGTTCACATTGCATAAATTCCAATATGGCGGCGGCCATGTTGGCCGACGTGTTTATAACGTGTTGACATTGATCCTGGCGTCGCGTGTGGTTCCACTCTGACACGTTCTCTGAAAGATTTTACACCTGATTTTCGAGTGATTCTAGTCGTACTTAGTTCAAGTCTTGTGATCATCTTGGTGGTATTTTTAAAATCAAGAATCGAACGACGATGTTCAGTGGCACTGGTAGTTACGCGGGGGGGCTGGTTGAAATTGATCCCCGTGATGAAACATTATTCGCGGTGTTTGTCGTTCAAAAATGATATAAAACTCAATTACATTTCTTGTGTAAAGCTTAAACTTATGAATTTTCCTCTTTGTTGGCAATTTTTGACAATGTTATCAGCAATATATGTATTAATGAAACTCCAATCAGAGTCTGACGAACCATTTCTTGCTTTCAATCTGAACTTGCTGTTACTGTTTGAATCTTCGATTTTATTTGCAATTGTACTATACTGTGATGATTTATTTAAGTGTAATAAAGAGTTTCCATGATGTTCAAATTGCATACTTGTATGTTACCATTGCATTTTGTTGTGAGTGTACATGAATGCATGGGTGCATGTGCAAGCTTACATCCATATGCAAATATAAATTAATGATATGCAAATGATTATGCAAATTAGCCGCTACGCTTTTGCTTGATCCTGGGGAGAACACTGAGTACATGTAGTTCTCAGATGAGACTGTAGTGTTTCATCTACACAGGGGGTGGAGGGATTCCCCCTCTGTTTGACATGTTGGCACCTCTAGGGGACCAGCTCCCCATGAAATGGTGCCAGTCACACTTAGATATACAAGTTGAACACAAACTGGTGATATAACCTTAAATTTTCTAATACAGGAGAAAATCCCCCTTGTTGATGCCATCCTGGGTGAAACACTGGGATTGAATATTGCTGTATCTCACGCTTTGGGTAATACAAGACAAAGTTCATGTTATAACCTTTCTGGAAAAACTCACACAAAGTCTGCTGCATAGTACGGGAAAGGTAACAAGTAACAACCAAACAAATTTTAATTTTACTCTGAAACCACGTCAGTCATCAATAAAGCCCTTCAAGTTGCAACAAAATCGTTTTGTCTTACACTGGTTTTACACATGTAGCAACGTCCACAGGGGCATATTAATTTCATTAAGGAGACACCAAGCCAAACTTATTCACACAATGGAACTTATAGTGATATATACATTAAAAGCAGATAAGTTGAAACTGCGCCATGAAATTCACTTTCAGATCCTGCAATGGAGTGTGCTCTATGCCAGGAGTCTCATGCACATGAAAATCATTGAAATGAACTGAGCACAATCAAGATTTGGGGGAAAAAAAATAACATTTTGGAGTATCCAAAGAGCTGACAAATTCCTTAGAGGTTACAATGCTTGCTATACAGTTATCATTAAATTTCAGCTCAACAAAAACAGATGTTCATAAAATTTGAAATTTAAAAGCTATGAGCTCTGTATTGAAGACAGTAGCATAAACCTAGAACAATCCATTGAAATCATTATCCATCAGAAGTATCCTAGTTTACAGTGACGACAGTCTCATCACAACAACTTAATACAGGTACACTTCTGGTTTCATAATTTTTTAGCAAAATGCTATATAAGCTATCAAAAACCAAAAACTAGCTTTTTTCAACTTCAATTTGTTTCAATTTTGCACACTATCTCTTTGTTCGAATAAGTTAAAGATAAGCTTTGACAAGGATACTTGGACTTGAGTAAGCATGTTTGTATTTTTTCTTTTCAAAGATATTTTAAAATAAGAGACACTTGCAGGTTTAAATTTTTTGTAAATGATTGTGAAAATACAACCTGATGTTCTTCACAAAGTGTAGGATTTAAGTATGCATTCAAGAGTAGTATACTAGTAATAGGCACTGTAAATTGCCTGTATAGACCTGTACAATTACATGCTGGCACCAAAATACTGGCTCACTTGCTTTCTCCATATGCGGTCTCTCACACGGCCTCTCTCACACTCACTCACACACACATCCACTCACACAAACTGCTTATGCACTTGCGCTGTCAAATTTGCAACAAACTTTCAAAAAGGCCGCCCAACCCAATTTAAATTATCCACGTCACACACACACACCAGTATAGACATGTACATAGCATAGAAAAGGCAATAACTGTGAATTCATAATTGTAAGGAACACATATATAACCTGAATATTTTCCTTTGCTGACTGTTTAACACGGAGGAAGTTATGCTGAAGAATATTCTTTTTATGAACATTTTTAAAACGTCCAATTCATGTTTTATTTAAGTTTTCACTTTATCATTTTTTGACTGTCAAGTAAAGCAGCTTTCATCTGAACTTGTAATTTGCGAACGACACGATTGAAAGTACAACTCCCGCAGAATTTCAAACTTGTATGATCCAAGCAAACATTCTCATTAAACAAAGTTGAGGTCCAATTGTAGCAATGTCAAAAATCACAACGCTTTGCGCAAAGTTCAAAAGAGAATAAAATTTTAAGATAGCTTCCAATGAAGGAATTTTTTTATTTGATCACGACAACGAATGTACAAATTCCACACTTCTTGGTGACTGATATGATATATAAGACCAAGTGACTTTTGAGGACACTGATCCAGCTTCATCCATAACTTATCACAATCACCATCTGACTGGCTTTGTATCACAGAGAAAACTAATTCCATACGACACTACCAGTAATGAGGCACTTGTCTATTAGGCACTAGTTATCTGTAGCTGTGCAGGCACGTTGTTTGCTGGCAACCAGCAACAACCGAGCGTGATGGTTCTGATAAACCTTTGACAGTATAAGGAAGGAATATTAGGATCTTTACAGGAAACTTAGGGGGTCATTCACAGGATACGGACAACCATGCAGAGGTTTGATCTCTGCATAAAGTCAAGATAATTAAATTACTGGTAGGACTGAAGAAGACTTAGCCAACTTAAGTATTGTCTTGAACAAATATACAACTTAGAGGGTACAGTTTCCTTGAAAACACAACATGCTTTGGGGAGTATAAGAAACTTTCTAGCATTCAAAACAAAAATAGCGAAAAATTCAACTAGAGTTACAAATACTGGTCCTTTAACTGGACAAAATGTTCAATCAAGGAAGATGAATTGATCTTAAAAGTCAAGTGAAAATCTCTGGTACTCTCAATGAAATTCTGCCTGGTAGTTGACTTGAAAAAAGCAGAGCATTTTCAGGAAAAATAATCTGATAATTGTTCCTTGCCTTATGCTGTTCTGAATATTTTACAGAGGAAATCTGGATGTCTTAGAAGAATCAGTTTGCTTATCTTAGATGCCTTGACAGTGTTTATGTTGACAATTATGCACTTGTCACTGAACGTCTGCTGTTACAATGAAAGTTTGCATCTCTTACATCTGATTTGGAAATCAGAAAGTTTGTTTGAACGATGATTACAGAAAACTGTGAAACAGCCTAGAGCCTCCAAATTTCTTTTCAGAAGAGGGATAATATTTGAGGCTCCTGAACACTAGTATTCATTATCCAGGTCGCTTTTACAGCATAAAGTGAACTTCAAATGGATACTGTACAAACTTAATTTATACTATCACTTGTTCTTTTGACTGAAATGTATGTTTCTTTTACTACTCTACCAGATAGGGCCAGAGGCCTATAATGCAAATAAACTTCATCATTATTATTATCATCCAAGTGTTAAAGTCAAACTTTTAGCTGTTTATTAGCATGACGGTACATGTACAAGTGGATGTCTTTATGATTTTTTAAGAGCCAGTTGGTTCACAACTGCATTACATTCTGCAGAGATTCATGTAATAGACTCGCATATAAAATCGCCTGAAGATTCTGATGGCCAACACTCACTACACGGAACCACTGATGCAAGAACTGCATTGTCTTTACAGTTGGTCTGGTTTTTAATTGGCAGCTCAATTGCTCTGGTGTACAGAACACGGCCTTTCTCAAAATGAAGAGTATAAGACGACTATGATAAGTCTTCAGTGATGTTGCAGGTGTATTTTTTTACTTGTTTAGCTTTATGTAGTCGAGATATCTTAAAAGACACAAGTATATTGACAATATGACAATTATCATCACAAAGTGTGCAAGAACATATTTTCATCCATGCTAATTTCCTGCATCTTGCTGGATCATCGGCTTCAGAAGACAAACTAGTACACACATGGTGAATTCCTAACTATCCTTTTATTGCAGCAAACTGAGCCACATTCATTTACTGTTGCTTTGAAATCTACTTTCAAAACAAGTTTTTGTAGATACTGAACAAAAGGAAGAGCGACTGAGGAACAATTAAAGAAATATGTTGTGTCCAACAGTTATGTAGTATGTTCATTTCTGTTGTCCTATTTGCAGCTGAGTAAAACGGCAGTAGAAATTCGCACATCTTTTAAGATACAGACTGATTAACGTTCAAAATTGCATGCCTCTTTGCGAGATCATGACAGATTCATGCTTGATTGTGAGACTCCAATGCGAAGAACATTTTGAAGTCAATTTTCCGTTAATATACATCGGGTAGTTGAAATTGTCATCAACAAATTTCCTTTTTAATGTGAAAAACACAACGCGCGCATATTGCTACAACTGGACCTCAACTGTATTTTATTTTCACACACTGTTTTATCCCTTTTCCAAACACAACAAAATTTTAAGTTCAATGAGAATGTTGCCCATGAAAAGTCGCAGCTCTGGATACAACTTCTTCTTCAATATATTGCACAAATACAGTATGATTTTGTGACAACATCAAATTGACATGTTGCACAAGAAAATATAATTCTTGACTGTGTTCTGAGAACTTTTATGAAAATATCCTTGATGAATTCAAATTGAGATGAGTGCTCATGATGTGCTCAACAAAGAATGGGTACATTACCGGTCCTCCTAATGCGCTTTCAGCACCGGTGGGTCCATTTCCGCTTGTCAAACTGCTGGCAGCACTAGCACTGCTGTTACCACCTAGGCGCATTCCTTCTTGCTGCTAAATTAAAGTGGGCAGATATTAATGTCCGACTCTTTAAATATTCAATTCATTCAAGAGAAATTGCAATCCTACAATCTGCTCTGGTTACATTCTACGTCACATTTTTTACTTTCTGAAACATTTAGAAAACTCTCAATAGTGTCATTTTGTTGATACAAAAAGAACGGAGGGTAGAGTATCGATTTTTCAGTGAATTCTGTTTTCTTTCTTTGTAAGCAACACCCTTATGGGAAAAGAATACTTTGACATTGCAGTAATCAAGGAAAAATGATTGAGGACTACAACAGCTGTCAAAAGCTGAGTACAGAGTATTGACTCCCAAAAACTGACATACTGTTGTAAAAATGTGAATTGGTGAAATGTTAGACGATGGAAAAATGGCTAACCACCTGTACCAGAATGTTACTATCACCACAGAGTCGACCATTCTATATGTATTTATATATACAAATAGATGACAAGATTTTGCTGTCATTTTATACAACTTAATTGAAAGCAAAAACCTAAAGAAAGAAGCAACTCCTGTATACAGATGTTGCTGGACATCTTTGACATAATGGGGTTCTTTGATGCGACGTGGTTCATAGTTTGCTTCTTGTGAGAAGTTTCAGAATATCAAATAGGCGTTGACACCCAGCACACTGTGGTCATTCATTTACAATATTGTGAACGTTGTTAGTAGGGAGGGTATGACAAGTCTGTAACATCTACTTGTAGTATCAATGGTATACATGTAACTAATTACCTTGCTGTATCCAAACCCACTTCTTGACTGTACCATGCAAAATAACAGAAACATGTTACTGAAACCTCATTGTATCACGTCAGGCATGATGGGGAAAATATGACATACTGTGCTCTGGCTGCAAATGAACTTCAATCCAACGTGACAAGGTTTTCATTTTCATGAGCCATTAGCACTTCAACAATTAAAACGGAACTAATAAATGATAATATGTACAACAATAGATAATCATCAAGATAAAAAAAAATATAGATGAAGGAGCAAAGACTCGCCTGACCTGATATGTTTTAAGGCCAGTATAATGTTTCTTTTGACTGCTTAGGTAGACCATAGTGCAGGAACTGATGATCAAATACATGTGGGTACCCTTCCTAATTTTCATATCAAGTGAAACAGTACTGTGAGGGGGAAGTTTAACATCGTACAGGTTGTGTTTTTTGTGTGGACATGTACATCCATTGTTCACTTTGTCTACCCGACTCACACATTGCAAATATTGAAGACATGGTGGTGGATTACTGCAGTAGTAAAGTTTGCGCTTAGGTTGAACTGTTCATACTTTGATAGTTTCCATCACCTTGCCAGTGAAGGCTTTTTTTAGATTTGACAAGGGATTACCTACCTGAAGGAAAAGTTGCCTCTTCATGTCATCTTGACGGACAGCTTGTTCTCTCTGCAGCATCAGATCATCAGGTCGCCTCCTCATCAAACTTTCTTGCTGTATACGGAGTTCTTGGTTGCGTCGTCTCATCATCTCTTCCTGTTTTTGCTGTTCTTCTCGCCTCCTCTGTTCCTGTCTCATGGTAAGTTCTTCTTGTCGCCTAAAAAAAATATTTCCACATTTCTCTCTGAAATTTTTATTATCTTTGAGTATTTTGCCGCTGCATTATCGATATTCAAATCTTGCCTGCATTAAGTGAGTGAGTGCAACAACATGGTGCTATGAGGATGGTATTTTGTATAAATATACAGGGTTGACAACGAACAAGGCATTTCTCTGGTATTTTTATAATCATTGAACATTATGGGCACTGCATTATGAACGTTCAAATCTTGCCTGCATTGAGTAACTTAATGACAAATTTTCCTCTTCTTGGACGATACAAATGCATGACATTTCCTTTCAGAGATTGGGTTTTTTATGGTACATCACATAAGACCATGAATGGTACAATATTTGATACAAGGTCACAAAGTTCTCACCTCCTCTCCATGTCCTTGCGACTCTCTTCAAGCCTCCTCAGTTCTTCTTGTCTCCTCATAAGGTCTGTACAATAAAGGACAATGCTAGAAGTGTATGTCTGGACGTCTTTCAATGTTCTCACAACATGGTGCCACGAGGATGGTATTTTACACAAATATGTCTCTGCAGTGACAGGGTTGACGATGAACAAACCTTGGGGACAGTTACTCAATTTGTGAAAATGGAATGTATTGTTGTGATGTAAGGCAATTTGTCTCACTAGTACTTGAATTTGAGAAGTGACTATATCTATTCCTGAATTGGTAAGATAATGGTTAGGAGTTGCATTACTTCAATTGCGAGGCACTTACTACCTGAACCCTTTTTCACCACCGTGGTTTGAACCAATCCCACTGTTTTCTACTATACAGTTGGACCTCTAGAGTGGGAAATGGGGGTGAAAGGTTTAAAACACATTTCAGTTACATTACCTTGTCTCATGAGCATTGCCTGGTGTTCGTGATGTGCATTCTCCATGTCAACTTCCAGTTTCTCCCTGCCATCTCTCTGTTGTTTCTTCAACTGTTCAAGCTGTTCTTCCTCAAGCTCGTAAAGTTGCTTCCATCGATTACCCCACTCAAATTCAAATGTGCCCGGTGTAGCAAATCTTGGCTGACCCTCTCGTTCTCTGAAAACATGAGGGTGTGAAGGTAAGAAGATAGCATGATACAAACATGAAGAATTTGTATATTCTGAACTACGGGTGCAAAGGATTCATGTATACTTTGGTATATTCTATAACAACCTTAGCTAAACGATTTCCTACACTTGTCACAAGACCCTCTCTGGAATGAGGGCAACAAAACTTAGTACTGTTCATCACAGTTGAAAAACATAAAAACTACCAATTCAAAAAAGATTGCAGTATTTTGGTAAAAGAATATGGGGTCTTGAGCACATAAGTGAAACAACAGATGAAATACACTCAAAGAATGCTTTGTTACACCTTCACATCTGTAATACCAGAGAAAACCTTACTTGTGGAAGGTTGCATTTTTCTGTACATTCTTCTCTGGCAGCCCGTCTTCTTCATCTCTCTGTTCAAGAGGTTCAACTGTGATTGGCCTTGGAGTGCTGAAATCCATGCAAAATTGAAATCAGTATGCATTAAAAGTTGTCAAACAGCATCTTGAACATGACAGCTCATTCAATTTTAAAAAGAACCATGTAGGTAACTCACAAAAGATATTCAAAATGTAACTAGTGAACAAAGTTTCTGTACCAGGACTTCTACTGCCTGATGAAATGTCACTGACCTTGTCAATACAAAGACACCATCTCGGCAACGTTTCAAAGCATTCTGAGCTCCGGGTTTACGGGAGAACTCTACAATGCCTTCACCAGTCGGTCTGCCACGGTCATCAACAATAACGACACATCTTTCAATCACACCAAACTGGGAGAATGCCTGTTCCAACAACTCATTTGACACAACCGGTGGCAGATTCTTGACTTTGAGGGCTGCTCCATGTGTGGCAAATCTGACACGGAGTACACGGTTTCTTCTTGTGCTGCCATCTAACTCAGCCTTTGCAAGTTCTGCTTTAACTTTTGTGTCCTTGTGTAAAAAATAACACAAATGGGTGATATGAGGCATTTCACAGGTGAAAGAAGTGACGTTAGTGATAAACTATATGCTGGATCTTCATTACTAAATATTCCTTCAAGAGAAGTGGTAATCATATTTAAGAGAAAACAAAGCCACAATAGTTGCAAATGTGTAATAAACTGATTTGAAAATATCCGTTATTTTATAGCAGTAATAGTTTACTAAAATTGACCAAAGGGTACATATTTGAGGCAAAGAAAAAAACTTGAAAATGACACTCCTTTTTTAAATTTATGGTCTGATTTAAAACTAGAGCAAGGTAAAGACATTGCGTTTTTGCAATATTTGTTCTTTGACATTCAAAAGGTCATTAAAATTGAGATAAGCAACAAAGTGACTTGTATTCCTACTAAAGAAAAGTGGAGTTTAAATATTTTTGAAGTGTTGGAAACAGAAAAAAGAAGCCAAGAAATTGGGTAATATGCATAAATTTTACCACCTCCTCCCTAAACTTACGCTGCTTGTCATGCTGAATTTGAACTTGGCCAATATTTAAATCTTTCGATCAACAAATTTACAGAAAAAAGAAGCCAAGAAATTGGGTAATATGCATAAATTTCACCACCACCTCCCTAAACTTACGCTGCTTGTCATGCTGAATTTGAACTTGGCCAATATTTAAATCTTTCGATCAACAAATTTACATATACTTTTCAAGAAAGTTATTATGAGCAAAATATGCTGTTTCATGTGCAATGCCACCTCGGCTAAAATTTCACACCTGATGAAAAAATAGACTGTTTTGTATGGACAATGAGAAAAATGACAAAAATACAGTCTCTACAATACATGTACAAAAAAACAGACATGAAAAACATGACTCAAACAACAAAGTCTTAAAGATAGGCTGGAACGAGACATCTGAATTTATTTTACATGGCTTCTTTTCCTAGAAAATGCAGTATGTGACGTGTAACACTAATTTACATATCTTGGCCTTGACAATGACAAAATACAGATAGAGACCGAAACAAAAGATGAACTGAATCATTTTGGTATCTGCCCCACTTTAAATTAACTTGAATCAGCTATAGTAAAATACAAAAGCACACTCAGTAACCAGGACCCTGTTTATACAAAAACGTGCACGAAATGTTTGAAGCACGCAGCATTTCTCTGAAATCATATGCTAGCACTATGCTGACGTCACAGCGTATAAATTATCGAAGCAACGCTTCCCACAGAAAAATGTCTCAGAAACCTTTGAAATGGTTTTCCATACTCGTATTTGTGAAATCATGAGCAGATCGGTCAACGTTTTAAAACGTGTCTGTTTAATTTTGAACTGAACAAGTTATTCATTTAAAACCGAGCGAATTCAGTTTCCTAAATCAAAATGGCGTCTGTCTAGTCTCACTAACAAAGGCAACTCACCAGTTTTACGAAACCAAAGCCTCTGTCTTTGTTCAAATAGACTTCAGATACTTCTCCATACTTTCCAAACATCTCCTTGAACTCATCCTCCGTGGTATCATTTGTTAAATTACCGACAAAGAGACGGCATCTGCCGGTGAATTTCTTTTCGGCAGGTTTGGCCCCTTCCTCGCTCTGTTGGTGCTGATGATGATGATGACCTTGTTCCTGTTGAGAATGACTAGATTCGTGTTGGTCTCTTTTTTGGTAATGCTTTTTGTCTCGATTCCTACCACCCTGCTGTTGGTTTACGTTGCCTTGTTGGTGCCTGTTTCCCCCTTGCTGCTTATCGGCGGGCATTTTGAACGCTTTTTTTGCGATGAGAAATATAGGGTCGTTGAGCTTGCTTCCTCGATAGCGTGGCGTCCGCGTCTGGTTCAGATGAGATAATGAACAGAACATGTGACCGAAAGCCGGAAATATACGAACTTTGCCGACGTCACATAGCAGTTTATTATTGTCCGCTTTCTTGAGATTAAGTAAAACATGATATGGGAGGAAAAGTGAATATTGTCATGAAGGGGATAAAATGCTTTAAAGAAACACTTTGGCAAATATTTTGCAAAGCAAAACTCCTAAATACAGCACCTCCTTGGTATCTCATGAATATTCGGAATTTCGGGAGTCCATACTTCAGGTTCTTGCTCGTTGATTGGCTGCGCCATTTTGGGCCAAGTCGGTCGCCTTTGAGGCTGCACGAAGGCTGTATTTTTGTGGCACCAAAAACAATTTTTGAAAAATTATCTGGGGATATAAGGAATCATTATATGTGCCTAATCTTGATCCAGTCGGTATGCACTAATAATTCAGTGCTGAAAAACGTGTTATTGGTCCGTTCAACCGAGAGGGATATTTCAAGATGGCCGCCGTTCCCAGTCCGAACTCAAACGAACAGTCTGTGATTCAGCCTCTTGTTTGTGCTGAATCGGAATCTGGTTTGTCTCATGCCCAACGAGATGCTCAAGTTGATGACTGTAACCATCAGGTATATAGTAGCCATACGTATTCACTAACTTTGAACAATATTGATTTCTTATATAATTATTGTTAGGAGTCAAATTGGTTTGCACTTGCAGTTGCACGAGTGTTTCTTTTCGACTCGGTTTACAACACTTACCACGTGATACCATTTCATGGCGTTTTCAAGATTTTGTAAACAAAGTGGGCAAAATGCAGCCAAGACGCACTCTGTTTCATCGAAATAACTTCAGTTAGCTCATAATTTTGCCGTAAGCTTTCTATACTGAATCCAAATTTTCGTTCAGATTTTGATGCAAAAATCATTTATTTACGAAGTGTAATTAGCATAATTCGCAAATCAGCAGGAGTGAGAAAGGAACTCGATTTCACAGCGAAATAATACAACCTTTACCGGTGAAATTTTTTGAGGATTAGAAGGCCTGTCAAATAGAAATACAAAATATCACTGTTAATATGTTTCACACCACATTGTGACATACAGTGAAAACCATTGCTGACCCAGAGGTATTTCAGCTGTGTGTGGTGTGGGTAACACAAAATGTAACAGAGATGGCCAAGTCAGCCTATGACAATTTTGAGGTGTCTTCATGGAAAACTTTCTGCTACTTCTCAAAATAATATAATAATATTAATAATTGTAATACTTAATTAAATATATCAATGTAAATATCTCAATCAGTAGAATTCTGTCGTGATTTTTAGATTTATACTCTCTTGGTATTTTGTCCTGTTGCAATCAACTGTTGTCTAAATTGGTATTCGGTTGACTCAGTTTGCACATGGCAAAATCAAGGCAGGATCTTTTTATTTTTGTGATGCAGTGAACACTTTAAATTATTCTTAAACTGTTAGCATACTGTTTCCTTCAGTGTGCAACACTCCTTTACATTACTTAAAGGCTAAAGGAATTCTTTTTGAAGTTAGTGTTAAATTTGAGGAAACATTATGTGATTCTTTCGAATGAAATATTTTCCCTACCAAATGTAGGTTATTTATAGAATTCTTGTTGCTTTTTTACCAATTAAAGATAGTTTTTCAAATGTGAAGTGTCATTGAATTATGTGCAAAATGTAGCAATAATATTTAACATTGATATACAAACTGAACAATCAACATTGGGGTAAGTTATGATTAAGACCATAACAATGCCGATGTTGCTGTATATCAACTACATTTGAATTCGGTAATGGTAGTAGAAAAGAAGAGTACTATCCATTACTTGATAAAACCTGGAAATTTCATTGAGGTGATGATAAATCCAGATACAGTGTGTATTAAGGAACAGATGAAAATATGTTAATCAATGAAAATATATGACACATTACCGATGTGTGTTCTTTTGTCTGAATAATTAGCAACATACCAAGCAGACTCTGCTGTGGACATTGATATTTTCATAAAAGTTCAGAAAATGACATTTAGTTGACAATGTAACACTTGGGCATCAAATTGAACAAAAAAGACTAGCAATACGGTATTTGAACTTCAGTTTTACATAGAAATGCCCAATAACAGTAACGTTCAGAATATAATGATTAATTATAACATCATTTGCCATTTCAAAGTTTAAAACATCCAAGTCCAGGCAATCCAGTATGCCTGCCGCCGAATGAGTGACTGTATAAAAGCACTAATTTAACCCTTTCCTGCCAGACAGTATCACTTCCCCATCAGCCAAGTCAGTAAAAAGTGGTATTGAGCCAAAAGATGACGTATTTTCACCCACTTTGCTTGGCCTGTTATAGCATCTTTAGTCAAAAAAATCAAGTTTACAGTATTTATGTTTTCAACAGCTTTCAAATGTACAGTATTATGTTAAAATACACCATATGGAATATGTTGTGTTCATTAATTGTAACCATCATGACCTGGTAGTGAAATATGGACTTGGCAGGAAAAGGGTTAATAATAATGATTTTTCATTTAACCCTTTTCCTGCCAAGTCCATATTTCACCACCAGGTCAAGATGGTTAAAATTAATGAAACACAACGTATTCCATATGATGTATTTTAACATAATACTGTACATTTGAAGGCTGTTGAAAACATAATACTGTAAAGTTGATTTTTTTTGGACAAAAGATGCTGTAACATACCAAGCCAAGTGGGTGAAAATACGTCATGTTTTGGCTCAATACCGCTTTTTTGACTTGGCTGATGGGAAAGTGATACAGTTATTACTGTCTGGCAGGAAAAGGGTTATACTGCATAACATTTGCCTGCTAAGATGTTTAAGCGTGCACCTTGTCATTGTGAATTTCACATCAAGACAAAGAAGAAATAATGATTGTGATAACTATATTAATTTGTAACGTGCTAAAATAATTAATGTTATATGTAAAAAATTAATAACATCATGTAGTTGACTGAAAGATATCTCAAAAGAGTGATTTTAAAACAACTATATGATTGTACTGCTTCTGCACGTCTCGTATACACATTTACATGCATAGAGTTTTCTATCAATGAAACAAATTGTAACTTCTGCAGGCCAAGGAATATAAAAATTATTTTATATCATGACCTGATTGTTCCAAAATAAAAAAGTGTATTTACCCATTTATTTGTGTTTCAAAATGAGGGTTTTTAAATTTATGCATAATTTGAAACTAAGGGGCAACATCAAAAGTTTAAAATAGAGTAGAAAAGTAATTATAGTGTTCTGTCAGCTGCTTTATCCATTGGAATTATAATGAGCACTGTATGTTTTCAGTGTTTTTGCTAAGGTTGGGGAATATTGGTAAATGATTTGGGAACACAGGTAACATTGCTGCTATCTCTCTATTTGATTGCATTGATATATCAAGGGAAACCCCGGTAAAATGACTGGGGAACCCTAGTAACATTTACCTGCTTACCACCCTCAGCAAAAACTCTGGTTTTAGAACCCCATACTACACGTTTTCAGTGCATGAACATATCAAAAACTTCTAATACTTGGTGTTACAAATAGCAGTGACCAAAAAGGGCAAGTCTTCAAACTGCGTTTAAAACTGTGAACACTTTTTAAGCATTCTGAATCTCTGACAAAGGATTCCACAGAGAAAGTGTGCAGACATAGAACGTTACTTTACATGTATATGCCTTGTTGTACCGGTAATTCCTGCAATTTGGTACGTAACGCAATGAATAGTGTTTGGAGGTCTCCAGTTTGAAAATACAGAACTCAGAACAAATCGATCAAATACAAAAGTCTCACTTATTTGCAAAATGCCAATATGTGGGTGTGTTGTACTGCAGTATATTTCAGTAAACATGTATCAGAGCTCATGAAGCACATGCAATGTTCCTGTCATCTGCCAGTGTGTTCAAAAAGCTGAAGACCTAGCCATACACATTGAATTCATGGTAATTTATGTTCAACTTTGTATTTTTTGCAGCCTGTGTTGATAATGCCATGTCAAAATGTTCATGTCAGATAACAGTTGTATTAGATAAGCGTCTTAGTGTAAGGTTGGGGAGTTGCTGACCCATAATAATGCTCGCTGATAAATTGGTTTTAATAACAAAATTAATAAATGTTTAAAAAATAAAGAAGAAATTGGCATTATCCATTGAGTTTTTGTTCAAACCATAGACCCTCGAGGGTCTATGTTCAAACCTAGTACATGTGACTGCTCTGACCCAGATATCACATCAAAATATGAGCATTGTGACAACCAATATTTTGATAGACTTATCACATTTATGCATGTAGCCAAGTGGTTCAATCACTTAATTCTTTGTTAGCTGAGTATTTTCCACTGGTTACAAGCTTGACTTCAACAGAAAAATTACAAAATGCAATCTGATAGGGTTAGGGGCGAATAAGCATACAGCATATTCTATCAAAGATCTATCCCTATATATTACTTGAAGTTCATTACTGGTCTTGTATGTACACTTATACTTTAACCCTTTCATCCCCATTTGCCTCTCTAGAGGTCCTACTCTGCTATAGAAAACAATGGGATTGGTTCAAACCACGGTAGTGAAAAGGTTAAGTCCTAGAATATCCATCACTTTTTAGCAGGGTCATCCAATTTCTCTTTCACTTCCTTCAATTGTTAACTGAGTTAGTGTCATTCAACATTCCAGATAGTGTAAAATCACCATAGCAAACAGCAAACATGCCCTTGTTGTCATTGTGGTATAATAACCATAACTTTTAGCTCCCATGCTTCAATCAAAGGCACACCAGGAGCCAATGTCCACCTCAATCATAGTGTGTGTACATGTATTAGTGTCGGGCTGTCTGTCTGTCCTGCCCAAAGACTGAATTTTTAGAGCAAATAACTAATCATATTTGACCAGTTCAGGTATGTAGAATGTTGGAATAAATATTTAGAATTGCATGGAGTCAACTGTCTTGTAACTCTGTCTTGCATTGTAGGAAATATGCATAATTATGTATTTTCATAAATTTCAAAATTTTCAAGCAACAGTGGGGTAATTGCTGTGATATTTGGTATGTTTAAGCAAGTACAGTAGGTTTGTAGAAATCTCTTATCCAATTTGTTCTGGGATAAGGGAATATTTTTGTTTTAGAAATATTTTTTTTAAGAACAACTGTTTCAGTTGTCTTTATTGCTTGATTCCCAGATACTTTGTACTGGTCCAGTTCCAGACGGAGTCGAAGAATTTACGCCATATTTTTCTTTGAAAATTGAGTTCATTATATCATTTTTGTTTTACTGTCACTATTATAAGTACATTTATTCACTACATCTCATGGAAACAGTGAAATCTTAATTTTGCCACAAATGTGGGTGAATGGGATTGTACTAGTCTATAACAACATTACATTTCCACTTTGCAGGGAAAAAATGCATTTGAAGGAAAGTTAGATGTGCACAAGTTGGAATCCAACGGCAATGTAAACCAGAAGGACGAGGAAGGGGAAGATGATATCATTGATGTGGACGGACCTGTCAGTGACGAAATTGAGTCCAGTAAGGATGACACGGACGAAAATCAGAAAAAGTTATCAACTTCGGATGATGAAAATAAAGCAGAAGTGGTACCGGAAAACAGTGAACTGACAGGAAACAGCAATGAGAATGTTACTTCTGATGACAATGCAGCTGCTGTCACAGATTTTACAGAAGCCAGAAATGACATTGATAAACCACGTGAAGGATCACCAAGCAGTGATCATGAGGTCAGTGAACTTAGAAGAAGTGGTGCAGCTAGTTCAACTGAACCCACTGAACAAGCCAGTGCAGCAGGACACGAAAGTGTTGAACAGATGGGTGAAGATGATGATGAAATAGATGTTGGAGATAACTTTTCAGAAAGGAACACCGACAAAGAAGAGAGACAAGATACTAGCCAGGGAGAGGAAGAAAGTGATGTAATCGATGTTGTTTCTCAAGGAGATGATACAGGATATCCCAGCGGCATAGATGAAGAAGATTTAATTGTAGTAGATTCATTTGAAGACAATGACGAAGATCAGAAAGAAGATGAAGAACAGGAAGTTGCCATGGTGGATTCTCAGGATGACGAAGAAAAATCTTCAGTGCATGTTGATGAAACTGACAAAGGGGATGCGGCTGCCAATGAACTCATTGCAGTTGTCAGTGACAGTCATGAACAGATGACAGAAGAGTCTCAGTTTGATGGTACAGGAAAAACTGGCGTCAGTTCCGAACAAGATAAAACAGAAAAGAACACTGTAGAAGATGTTGCGGATGAGTCGGGTTTACCACCAGTTGCTGACATTAGTGAATCTGTTGATGATGATGTAGCTTTGGCAGATGAACCTGAAATTAGGGAATCTGTTGATGATGATGTAGCTCTGGCAGATGAACCTGGAGTTAGGGAATCTGTTGATGATGACGCGGCACTTGCAGATGAACCTGAAAATAGGGAATCTGTTGATGATGATGCGGCACTGGCAGATGAACCTGATATCAGGGAATCTGTTGATGATGATGTAGCACTGGCAGACGAACCTGGAGTTAGGGAATCTGTTGATGATGACGCGGCACTTGCAGATGAACCTGAAAATAGGGAATCTGTTGATGATGACGCGGCACTGGCAGATGAACCTGAAAATAGGGAATCTGTCGATGATGACAAAGCACTTGCAGATGAACCTGAAAATAGGCAATCTGTTGATGATGACAAAGCACTGGCAGATGAACCTGATATCAGGGAATCTGTTGGTGATGATGCAGAACTACAAAAGGAACATGAAATTATGGGCGGGAAAGATTCCATCCAGGAAAAGGGTAGTGATAGTAAGAATGATAGCAGTAAAGAAATCAGTGATACTCCAAGAGATGTAGATTACCTTGGAAATGATGATAAAGGTTCTGGCAATTCCAAAGTGATGGAGAATGCAGAGGCTAGTGATGCACAAAATGAACCTGAGAGCATACCTGAAACTACTGAGGATGTAGCTGTAAGTGAAGAAACTCATGGGAGTGGTGCAGATGGCAAAGATAGGGGAGACCAGGTGAGTTCAGTCTCTGACCTGAATGCAGAACAAGAGCCAGAGGTACCAATGGAAGTCACAGAAGGTGTTGGTACCCCACCGGATGAAAATGCTATGGAAACTGAGGATGCAGAAATCAGTGCTCTCAATGATAAGAGACAGGGTAGTGATGGTGAGATGGATACAGCAGGTACCCTGCCCTCAGATGATGTGGAGATGACTTCCAAAGATGATGACAAACAGGGTAGTGAAAGCAATATGGAAGTATCTGACGGGTTGGTTACTGGGGTTGGTGAAGAACCAAGAATTGCAGAAACTTCTGATGTAACAGATGGCACAATGCCTCAGATCGTTGAGGGCAGTGTAACATCAATGCCATGCATTCTCGAGGGAAGTGTCACCAGCTACAGTGATCTAGAGAAACAGAGTGATGAATCTGCAACAGTTGTAAACGTAAACACAGAGACGGCTAGCAGTGTCGCTGGTGGAGATCCATCACAGAACAAAGCGACAAGCCTCGCCCCACAGCCCAAAGATGTGGAAGCAGAAGTCACACCGATGGAAATCGATGAAGCTGACAAGTCAACTGCCGGGAAACAGTCCTCAGACAGTCAAGTTAAACAGAAAAGTAGTGATGATAAAAAGGAAGATGACGAGGATGATGACCTGATTGTAGTGGGAGAAACTGACAAAAATGAGCCGGTTGAAATCATTGACTTGATTGAAGACGAAAACGAAGAGGAATCTGAATCTAAGGATAAAACTGAAAAAGTGAAAGAAAAGTCAACAGAAGATGATGGCAAAAGAAGTGAATCAGGTACCTCGGAGAAGAGACGGGACAGTACGCAACTCAGTGAGTCAAACTTTACAGCAACCTCAGAGAAAGGTAAAGATAGCAGTGTAGATAGCAGGAGTAACATAGCCCAGCAATCTGGCAGAGCCGACACAACAGAGAGTACCATTTCTTCATCACAACTCAACATCAACCAGAGCAGGTCCAGAAATATTTCCGACATCATCTCCAAGATTGTACAGCAAAAGCAAACCATTGAGGAATCTCAAGTAAGTGTATAACTCCTTCACCGGCAAAAGTTTGGTATGGTCTGCTTTTTTTTTCTCACCGTAGGTTCGAGTTCAATGACTAAATGCAACTGCATGAACAGAGCACTACTAGGCATAATCTGCCTTACGAACTCAGCCTTGTTTCCTCAGTAGGCCCTCCCATAGTTAATCCTTGGAATGCCAAAGTTGATTTTGTTGCCTTTATTATAGTATAACACCAACAATTCTTTCCAGATCTAGACAATTTTTTTCAGATTTTTCCAAAAATTTTGGTCAAAAATTGTAGCCAATGAAAATTTCTGGCCATGTGGTCCCAAATTATCAAAAATATTACAGAAAAATTTATAAAAATTGGTAAAATTTTGCACTAAAATTTTGTTTGGAAAAACAAGACTCAAAGGGTGAATGAAAATAGGACCCATATATAATGTGTTGATTTGTAAAGTTGTTCATCTTTACTAGCCCAGTATTCTTCAGTTTTGTACAAGTTTCAGATGTTTCAAATGTTTACAGTTTATCAGAAGAAGTAACTACATGTGGATGTTTATCATGACATATTCATTTCAAGAATGCTGAGTATTACATTGGTTTACACCAACAAAACCATGTAGTATACATATAATATAGTAGTAGTTTAGGTTAAAATGAATTTAAAAGATGTGTGGTTAAGAAAATGTCATAAAAAATGCTATGAATTTCTTCCTCATCCTTACAAGGAGAGAAATAAAGAAGCAGCTGCAGCAGAAACATCCAAGAAGCAATTACAAAGTCTTCCAGTAAACATCAAGATTAAAGATGAACCTGTTGACACAAATAAGAAACAAAATCAGGTAATGCTTCTTAATGAGATGCAAACAAATAGGGGCTCTGATCAGGGGTGAGCCAATTCATTTTGAAACTGGTGATCTCAGGACCAGTGTCAGGTAAAGTCAGTGGTCCTGCAACTCTTGTCTAGTGGTCCTGCTTTCATTTTCAATCATATTTCATTATCTGACCTATGTTGGATCATTTGAGAAAAACAAAGGGTGTCGTAGGGTAAAGAATTAGTGGTCTCCAATGACTTGATTTGCTCACCCATGGTCAGTGGTGAGCAAAACCAGTGGTTTGAAGTCTTGGACCAACTTGTTTTCTCATCTGTAAAGGATTTGTACTTCATACAGAATTAATATAGAATCCAACTTGATTGTATACTTTGGCTCACTTTCAACATGTAGCAAAATGGTTCACAATAGGTCACAGGTAGCCATGCCATTTCTCTGTGTAACGTAACGTAAGCCGTCACGTAATGCTTATTTCATGCAAAGTCAGTACAAAAGACAACACCATGGCAAAACATACACAAACCATTGACTTTCTTTTCCGGTACAAACAAATCATTACAAGTCATTCAGTACCAGCTCAAGGTAGAGATCAGATTTATACAAAATTTCGAATTCTTTTCAAAAGTGATGATGCTATACGAAATGTGTACATGGTTGTGACCACTGCAAGACTAACTGAACACAAGTCATTTGCTTTATTATAACATACATAGTATATGTACCATCACCAGAGTTTCTTTGTATGAAGTGGCTGTAATATCAATATCGATTGGCTAGATCAATAACTGGTCATCCATGTTTCAACTTTATGACAGACAGTTTATTTGAAGAGTTTATGGAATAGAATGATCTGAATAGTATGTGAAAGTGAGAAAGCAATTTTCACCGTGTTATCTTTTTAGTTCCCGCTGTGGACGAAGCCCGGTAGGGACTTATAGATTAGGTCACTTCAGTCCATCCGTGCATCTATCACCAGTGATTGGTCTCCCAATGCACGCCACACCACTTTCACAAAACTATCCTATTTGGCCACTAAAGATTCACTTTTTGTGATATTTGGAGCTACCCTGTACATCCTCTGAATCTGAATCCAAAATTACCCTTGATCTCTTGTTTCATCTGTAGGAAAAATCATCTGATCAGGCAACTGTGAATGAAACAGCAGCAAAGAATGACGCCCAGGAAAAGACCAAGCGGAGATCTGGTAAGTTATGAAACATGTCTCTGTCTACAGAATGTATGGTGTTACAGTGATTTCACATAACGTTTTGAACAGTGAGTTCTGGTGAGCCTGTGCCCTGTAACTCAAGAACTGTTTGACTCAAAGTTAGAAATTTCTTTACTTCATAGCCCTATGCCGCTGATCTCACTATGTTGATTTGTTGATAATTAACCCTTTTAAAGTCCATTTTGTCGCCTTTATAAAATATACCCCAGTCAAATTTTTTTCAAATTTTTGCCAAAATTTTGATAAAAAAATGTAGCCAATGAAATGTGCTGTTCATTTGATCCAAAATTACCAAAAAATTACAGAAAAATTTGTAAAAATTGGTAAAATGTTGCACCAAAAGTTTGGTGGTAAAAGTTGCAGCACTCAAAGGGTCAAATGTTAAGAAGAGGTCAGATACATGTATGTGGCAGCTTAGTCACTTAGGCAGAAAGTCATGTTGCGTTTTTGTTGGACTTGTTTCAGGTGATCCTGAATTGGAGATAACACAAGTGATAACAACAGGCAAGCGTGCCCAGCCATCATGCAGTCAGTGCAAGCAAGTGAAAACTCTGACCCAGACCTTAGACTGGAACCGTCAAAGGTATCGATTCTGCTGTCTGTCGTGTATGGACCAGTTTGCCCGGAAGAATGCATTGAGAATAGACAAGAGCTCACAGGGTTCCCAGCCTGCCACCAGAACATGCGGGTACTGCAAGAGCCCGGTGGCGCCCGCTAATGCCAGCAAGTGGGTGAAGAATCTATCGGGGCGCATACTGCACTTCTGTTCGCAGACTTGTCTCATCGAAATAAACCAGCGGATGAAGACATGCTCTCACTGCAGCAAGGAGCTTGTGAGTAGCAGTGACATCATCATGGCACAGGTCGGAAATCAAAACGGATTCAAGGAATTCTGCAGTCAGGAATGTGTGGGTAACTTCGAAGCCAAGAAGAACAAGATAAAGAATGACGAAGTACTCAAGAAGTGTTCTGTCTGCGAGAAAATGGGACAGGTGAGAACATGTCTGTCTTTGCCGATGTGTGAGATTGTGTGCTTATTTGATTATTGTGCATTTGTGGGACAGTTAACAAGCTTACCTTCAAGGTGTTCCTTGTACAATACAAGTTCTGACAAACATAAAAAGGTTGTTCCCAGATGTCTAGATTTTGTAACTACTACTGTGTTACTTTTTTTTATTGCAGGTGAAACATGAAGTGAATTTTCAAGGTCAAGTTCATAAACTGTGCAGTGATTCATGTTTCGCAGCATTCAGATATGCCCACAACCTCAGTATGAACTGCTGCGATCAGTGCGGAGTCAACTGCTACAACGATAGGTTTACGCCGCAGTACATGCAGTATGAAGGCAAACCCAAACGTTTCTGCACCCTGAAATGCCTCAACAGGTTCAAGGAGTTCCACAAGAGATTTGTGGACTGTTTTTGGTGCAAGACTCGCAAGAATAACTTTGAAATGGTCGAGAGGGTAGACTCCAACAATAAAGTCCAACTCTTCTGTTCCTTGCCTTGCTTGCAAGCATATCGGGAAAAAGTAAGTTCTGTGTCAGCAACACCGGTGTCGACTCAGCCACAAGCTGGTCAGCCCCAGCCCCAGAAATTGGGAGCGCCGGTGGGTAACGCATCTGCCCTCTGCAATCACTGCAAGAAGATGTCACCCCCACTGTTCCACCTGACAATGAGCGATAACAGCATTCGTAATTTCTGCAGTTACAACTGCGTCATTGCATTTCAAGCTCAGTTCAATACACCGACAGTAACTCTGCCTCATCAGACGTTGCAGCTCCAATGTTCGCTGTGTAAGATGAATTTTTCCAGCAAACCTGTCATTTTGGAGTATAAGGGTACTTGCAACCAGTTCTGTAGCCAACCCTGTTTGGAAGATTTCAAAAGGGTAAGCGTACAAAAGTTCATCCACCTTGTTTGAAATTATCTTGATCTATCATAACCCCTTTCACCTCGGTAGTTTGGACTAATCCTATTGTTTTCAGTGATGAGTTAAGACCTCTCAGTGTTCTCCACAAATAAAAAAATTAAGTGGGTGGCTAATTTGCATAATCATTTGCATAATATTAACATAATCATTTGCATAATATTTACATATAGTTTGTGTTCACCAAAAATTGACAAAACAGTGTACTCATGGAGCAGAGCCCCTCCACTGATTTTTTCAAAATTCAGTACATCCTCACTAAGTTGCATAAGCTCCTACCCTTGTTTACTCAAATAAAGAAAGGTTAGGAGAGTAAAATATACCGTTAAAGTTGGTAAAACTGCTCAGATCAAAGAAACTATTAAAAGATGTAAAACAATGAGATATCGAAGTTCCCGTGACAGCATCGCTAGGAAAATACTACGTTTTTCAGTACGTTTATCAGGGTTCTCTGACAATGCGCACCCCCGGTACCAAAATAGAAGAGTCCCACTCTGATGTCATATCCGCCATTGTTTACGGCATATTTTCATTCACGCACGCGATCTGGGATTTTATTCTCTTCACATGCATTTTCATTTGTTTAAAGCAAGTAACGCTCCATCTGTTAAGAGTTTTTACCGCTGACTATAACAATTTTCATTGCTATGTTGCTGTTTTCACAAGATGCTGACCGTTCGATCTTGGAAAGTTGAGTTGCTTTTACGTGCAGCCAACGCATGCCGGTGCAGTGACAGACAGTTCCGTAAGCTATGCTACGCTGTTGATCGGCAGCATACATGTCTTCGTTCCACGTTTACTTTTTATTTCAAGATGTGAGTCAAACAGAAATTTCACCAAATTGCCACTTCTGTATCTAGGGAATGTGTAATCAGTTTGATTTCAAATTTTTCGTCAAGTAAGAGCAGAAATCGTCGCTGACTTTTGCTGTCTTTTGACTATGGTTTTATATCAATTTTTCTGTCCTTTACAATTTCTTTGGATGGGTCGGTGGAGTCAAGGGTTGAACAATAGCGTCGCGGGCCGCGACGCTGTTTTGGGCTGGGAGAACCCTGAATTTGAGGGTGTTAAAAGAATGTGTACTTTCTTGGGGGGAAATTCGGCAGAATCAATCGAGACAACACTTACATCTAGATGCGACCACACAGTTTATTGTGTCATCGTCCAGCCCGGGTGGAGGGACGGTGATTGTGTGAATGAGTTGACAAGTCGGTCGAGCTTCTATCGCGGTCTTTCTTCCGCTATGATCGTCGTGACATATCTCGACGAGGTACTACAATGACAAATTCACACATACAACAACAGCAAAATGTGCCTTATTGATTTAAATTAACACCTTATGAAATTAAATACAGAAACAAACAAAAGCACGGCATAAAAACATTGCCGTGAACCAAACCCGCCACCCCAGAACAAAGGCTGACGGTGGGTTTCAAGAGCATGGGCGGCCGAAAATTAAACTGGGCGGCGTAGATTTTATCTGGGCGGCCGTGAAATTAAAGTGGGCGCACCGCCCACTTAAAAGGCGCCGTGGAGAACACTGTCTTTATAGGAAAGTGGGGGTGTACAGGCTAAGATAACCCTGATCCTGCCAGACTTAATCACTTCCCCATTTGCTGAGTAAGTTAACCCTTTTCCTGCCAAGTCCATATTTCACCACCAGGTCAAGATGGTTAAAATTTATGAAACACAGCATATTCCATATGGTGTATTTTAACATAATACTGTACATTTGAAGGCTGTTGAAAACATAATACTGTAAAGTTGTTTTTTTTTTGGACAAAAGATGCTATAACATACCAAGCCAAGTGGGTGAAAATATGTCATGTTTTGGCTCAATACCATTTTTTAGTGACTTGGCTGATGGGGAAGTGACACAGTTATTACTGTCAGGCAGGAAAAGGTTTAAAAAAGTATGGAGTCACGTATTTTCACCTTCTTGGCTTGGTATGTCACAGTAGGTGTGGTTTGTGAAAATCAAGTTAACAGTATCTAAGTATTCAGGGGCTTTCAAATATTCAAGTTTTTGTAAAAATGCAATATATGAACCTCTTATGTCTCACTGGTTTTAATCAAGTTGACCTGATTGTGACATATGAACTTGGCAGGATATGGGTTCACGTTGACCTTCCGATCACGTTTGTATGAGTTTTGAAATCTGAATTTGAAATTGCAAAATAAGTGTGTGCCTGTAAGTCAGATTCCAGCAAGGTGGATGAAAGGCAATAACAGAATCAAGAAGTTTCAAAGATATTTTATTCTATTTTCAAAGTCTTATTCGAGTAACAAAAGCAAATATAAAGTTTATATCAATTTTATCACTTCTCTTTGTGCAACCTTGAAGAACAGAATATCAACTGAAAGTAAATGTATGAAACTTTTTGAAGAAATATTTGATAAAGATATTTTGTAACAGAGGAATTTTATAACGTAGATGAATAGACTACGGTGTTGTCTAACCCACAGATCAATGCAGTGACTGCAGTCTGTGATACATGTCACCAGGAGAAGATACTTTATGAAACTTGCAAGTTTTCAGGACAAGATAGGTCATTCTGCAGTGAAGGTGAGGGGGTCAAGGGTCATGGTTTCCACCAATGAAAACTGAATGATGGACTAACGGTACTTTTCAGGGTTATGGGTTTGGGTTTCAGTTCATTTAGACTAAGGTGAAAGGTTACAGAGTCGGTCCTTCTAGGTCAGGTCATTCAAAACCTGCATATAATCAAGATAACCAGAGAATCATCATTACACAATACTATGATATTATCACTGTTGTGTCTAGTCAGTCACGGTGTCTGTGTTTACATTGTAACTGACAATGTCTTTATGTAACAATGTTTAAACATGCCACTTTAGACCAATGGTCAATCGTTTCCCATAAATTATGCATGAATCTCTCAAAATGAAACAAAAAATGTTGCAGTTTGAGAGTTTTAATTTCAATGGTAATATCCTAATTCTGGTAGACCTGAAATTTTCTATTCATCTTTCCAATTTATTTTCTATCCTTTTATTTGTTTCAACGCAGGATGTAAGCTGTTGTTCAAACAGGATTTTACCAAGGGACTTGGTCTGAAATGCATTGTGTGTGACTACTGTTCTCAAATGGGCAAAGCATCATGTGATAAGATCTTTGATGGTAAAAAGAAACAGTTCTGCAAATACTCATGTCGGGATAGGTATGAGCTCTGGTACAACCAAGCAGCAAGGTATGTATTCACATTAACCCTTCACCATTAAAGCTGCAATTTTCAATCCCAGGTTCTCGCATTAGTGGAGTTCTCCTTCCAGTCAAACACTTGGCCAGTACGATGTTTGATTTCTATAACATTAATTACACAAACTGATCTCAACCTTTTGTCACCTTTTGCTAATCCTGCAAACAGAGTTTATACAAGCGTTTGATTGACGGTCGGTTCAAATCGCCAACGGTCATTGATTCCCCACCACAAACGCTCGAATTTCCTAAAAAATCGTCTTCCAGTCACGTTAGAATTTGAATATAACCACAGAGTTTGATTGGCAGCAGCTTCGCGCTGATTGCTTGGCAGTCTGTCTGCATTTTAGTGGCTGAAAAAAACTTTAAAAAGTGGCATTTTCTAGAGCGTGTGCTGGCGTGTTGCCTGTTTGGTGTCCGCCACATCTTTGCACCTTTTGAAAGGGAGGCTCTGCCTTTAAAGTGCCAAAGGCTTCCTATGCAATCCAACCCTCAGGCCAAGGACGACTGGAACCCAACTACTCAACATGCCACCCTTCTTTCAAACTAGTGCAGTTCATTTTCTGTGATAAGAAATCCTAACAGCCCACTATGATTTTCAAAGCTCAGAATATGAAAAAGCTCTCTGCAACAGTGAAACTCAGAGCTGCTCATAAGATAATAAAGCAGTTTCCAGGACAAAGCTCACTGAGTACAATATTGTTTTAGTCTGTCAAATGTTTTAGCAAAGTAATTAATGTTTAAGATTAACCCTTTGAATGCCAAAGTCAATTTTTGTCACCTTTATAAATATACCCTTGTCAATTTTTTTCAGTCTTTTTACCAAATTTTGTTAAAAACCTACAGCAAATGAAATGTGATGTCCATTTGGTCCAAAATTGTCAAAAAACTTACACAAAAATTCACAAAAATTGGTAAAATGTTGAGCTAAAATTTTGGCGGGCAAAATTATAGCACTCAAAGGGTTAAGACGGTGAATTTGGAAACAATGTACCAAACCTGATCTAGCAATTAACAAACATACAGCTGTACCTCCGCGTCAAAATCTTCAGTGAAATGCCAGTAAATATTGTACGTACAATGACTCGGACCTGCCACATCTAACCGAATCTGAGCAAAGTGTCATTGACACTATTATTTTAAAATTTAGTGCTATGCCCCAATTTAATCACGGCGCTGGGCAGTAGGAAAATTTCACATCTTTCCTGTAGACAAATCCTAGCTATTTGACAGAGAAAAATCAATACATAATGGTATTTTCTTCTCACTTGTCTAGGTGTGACGGATGCCGACAGCAAGGACGGAGACTTGAAGAGAGTTTCATGTGGCGTGGTGAGATGAAGCATGTGTGCAGCCAGCAGTGCTTGTTACTTTTCTACACCCAGCAAAATGTTCCCAACCTGACAACACAGATGCAACCAAAGTTATCAGACACCAACCATGTAACTGGTAAGTCCTGCAGTTTTATGTGAACTGAATTTAAGTATTTTTATATAGTTTCAGATAGGTAAACCATGGAGGTAGTAGAGAAGGAGTCACAACTGAGATAATTACGTTTATTACTATTGTGCACCATTGGTTTAATCCCTTTATGTCCATTGTTTAACACCCCTTTCCCGCCATCTGCGTTGCCGACGGTAACCTTCGCAACCGAACCGAGTGAAATTAACCTGGGTTTGCTAATGCGACTCAGTTTCTCCACAGTGTCATAACACATGCGCAAAGACTGTATTTGCGTAGCTTGGGTCAAGTGCGTCATGATAGTGTAAGAACCGACACGTTCCGTCCACGAAAAGTGAAGTTACAAGGAATTTAAGTTTTTCATTCTCAAAATCTTGGTAATTTTAACGTCGTTTTTTATATACTTTACATTCGATCGCAGGAACCTTTCCTTGTTAGAATGAAAGTTCTGATCACGAACTTTTCAATCATGTACTGAGTATGGTGCAGCGGACTGCAGCACTGCCGTGAGCGTGGGTTAAACTTGTAGCGTTTCCCGGGTGTTTATGACGCGACGCCAGCGACGCCATAGGCGACGCTGCGACGCTTTGTTTCAATGCATCGTACGTGTTGTTTTTATATCGCGACCATTCATTAAAGTCATGGACGTAGCAGTTAAAAGCTATGCTTTCTTATTTAACCTTATCATTAATGCCAGTACAACATGATAAAACACGGCAAGAACCAAGAACTGGATTTGGAAAAAGTTGGCGTGTTAACAATGCTGCTCTACGATGTATGGCATTTTTTTGTGATCGCAAGCTATCGTCAACTCAGTCTCCGCCGCGCCTTTGCAGATACAAAAGTTCCCTTCCTCAATTATCTGTTCCTCGACCTCTTTAACATCGTGTACATCAAAATCAGTGGAACGACTCGAACTTTCCGACGCGACGCTTGGACACGTGACGCCATGTTTGAAGATCTGTCAACTGCCGAGGGATGGCCGAAACACCCGAACGACTCCGAACAAACTTAATCTTGTTTCCTAAATCCGAGAAAACGCGTTCGCAAGTCCCGATTGTGCTAATGGAGTAGTTTGTAAGGCAAACAGCGGCAAAACACATGGTCCTTTTGATCTCCGCCTAGTTGTGACTCCTTCTCTACTACCTCCATGGGTAAACTAATAACAGTGTTTCTATGCATGTCGGAATATGTGTGCCTGTCAATGTCTGTCGTCATTCTAGCTGTTTCATAGATTTGTCTACTCAATTTTACACTTAGAAAGAGATTTTTTATGCTGACTAGTGTATTTTCAGTATATTACACTATGCTATAACCTTTACCTACCAGACAGTATCACTTCCCCATCTGCCAAGTCAGTAAAAAGCAGTATTGAGCCAAAACCATATGTATTTTCACCCACTTGGCTTGGTATGTTATAGCAGCTTTAGTCTGTAAAAATCATGTTTACAGTATCTCTGTCTTCAGGGACCTTCAAATCTTCAAGTCTTTGCTAAAATGCACCATATGGGACATGTTTTGCTTCACTAGTTTTAACCAATATGAGCTGATGGTGAAATGTGAACGTGGCAGGAAAAGGGATAAACAAATTTTGACAGTTTTTGAGCAGTTGTTCATATTTTGTTTTTGTTTCTACCCAGGTATAAGCAGCCTTGCAAACAACTCGTCCACACCAATCATTGCCTCTGTCATGTCCCTAGCACCAGGCCAACCAAATCAATTTCAATCAACAGGTATGATTTACTAAAGCTTTTCTTCACCACCTACTTGATGTATATTGTACATAGTCACTTTGCAGCAGACATCAGTTTTCTAGCTAAGCATGTACAGATCCTTCATTAAATTCAATGGGGATCACAGTCCATTTCAAAGCATCAGTGACACTGTTTCTGCACAATATCAGCAGTTATGTATAACATTCAAAATGCACCCAGAGTAAAACTGAAACCACCCGCGTGTTGTGTGCAAGAAGGTCATAACTGACATTTTTGGGAAAAATCACTCTTCTCCTAAAAGTGATCTCCAATGACTTGTTACATGGTCTTAAAAATTCAAATTAACTAAAAACTTTGCGTAGAATTATTGTTCAATATTTAGAGCGTGTTATGCATTCAGATTATAGATTCCAGTATCAACGAATTGACTTTTTCTTGGACACCTGTTAAATTCTGATATTTGCAGTCATGACCTTACTGTACTGATGCGACACATTTAACACCTGCAGGTGTGCACGCGCACGGAAAAGACCAGACTGATTTGTGTCACATCTGTGACATGTTCCTTGTGTATGTGTGTATGTAATAGCACATACGTTAATCTTGGGGCAAGACTACTGTCTGTAAAAATCTGTCAACAGCTAGTGATGAGATGGAAACCAATTAATTGCCTTCAGAGAAGGGTAAAGGAATGACATAGGTCAGCATTTTCAAAATTTATGTGAATGATAATTGTCCGTTTCCAGCATATATCTTCCAGGCACTGCAAACCTTTTGATAATAAGCTTTCACTGAATCACCTGATACCTGTGATATAAACCTTTATCAATGTAGTTCAACCTTTCCAGTATGCAAAGGCGGCAGTGATATGTCAAACTTCAGTTCACATCCACAGTCTATTAAAAAAATCTGCTTTCTATACTTTCTTTATAAGGTTCAAGCTCTTGTCAGCAAAAGATTTCAGTGTTGTTACATGTATGAGCCTCGCTAAGCAAGTTTTGACGTGAAATATCTATGTAAAAGAAGAGTTAGCAAACCTTAAGACCACTGGGCTACACCTTCCTAAAGATACAAATTTGTGCTTGTCTAAGGAAGCCTCTAACCCTTTGAGTGCTTTAATTTTTCCCATCAAAATATTAGTGCTACATTTTTCCAATTCTTATGAAATTTTCTGTAATTTTTTATAGTTTTGGACCAAATGGGCATCACATTTCAACTGATACAGATTTTTATCAAAATTTTGGCAAAAATTTGAAAAAAATCAACTGGGTTAAACTTATATTTTTTAAAAGCGACAAATGTTGACTTTGGTTCTCAAAGGGTTAATGATCATTAAATACCATCTACCCCTAGGATAGTGTTTAATTGTATTGCAGCTAAGTATGGGCCCAGTGTACACCATTCTTGCCACAGACGATGATGATAACAGGATGCAACTGATACAGAAATCAATTTGGTGTTTTTTGATCATTTATCAGGTACCACTTTCAACAAAACCAGCTCACTAGACACTGTCAACACGGTTGCAACAGGCAATAAACCCTACAACACAAGGTCAGCTGTTAATAACCAAAGCAACTCGTCCAAGGTACAGATGGTCGCCCATCCGACTTTGCAAAACACCATCGTCTTGAAGTCCAATCAACAAACAGCAAGCACAAAAACAGCATCTGTAGCAACGGGACCTCCACCACTCGCCAAACTACCGCCACTGCCAAAGCTGGATCCGCCTCCGCCGCCCCCACCACCACCCAAGATTCTGAAAAACAAGAGCCTCATGTGTAAGCCCTTCACACAGACCAAAGCAACATCATGTAAACCTCATCAGTCCAGTAAATCAACTAACACTGGTAAGTATGTGATTCTTAGTGTAAAAATTGCTGGCCATATCCACACACTATAGTACCGTATGTGTCCCTTTTGTATGTAGATGTATGCCAGTATGTATATATGTTTACACACATGTGCACATGTATGTATTTTGGTAAGTATTTACATACAGACAGATATATGGTGGTATATGTATGTACATGTGTGTATGATGTATGTTTATATTATTTCATGCGTATACATTCTTATGCAAGTATGTGTGTATGTATCTGTTTGTTTGCATGCATATATATCATATATGTATGTACATTTATATAAAAACTAACTCATGTCAGCACTTTTTGAAACTCTTGTCAGCTTGTATTTCATCTTTATTCATTTACACCCATTTCCAGATGGTGATTGGAGGCCCAAACTGGTAGTGGTGCCGATACCTGTACCCATCTATGTACCAGTGCCAATGCAGATGTACTCTTCAGTGGTACCGGCACCCGTGGTGACTCCCTTGCCAGTGCCTGTACCCATGTGGGTACCCGTAGCCAGCAACAACACGGACAAACTGATGAAAACCATGGAAGAAATCAAAGAGAAGACTCCGTCGGACCCGCTGGAAGCTGAGCTGTTGCTGATGGCTGAGGCTATCGCCGGGGAGGAAGCAGCCTCCTCACAAAAAGATGAGGACGAACAGTTCTCAATGCAAGATGACGCTGATGGTAGGTAACCCTGGCAACTACTTTCCTCAAAATGGGTTGGGCTGTACTGTTTGAAACAGTAGGGCTTTTCATGACCAACACTGGCTGTGATAATGCCAATTAACCCTTTGAGTGCTTTAATTTTTCCCACCAAAATTTTACTATAACATTTAACAGTTTTTCAAGAATTTTTCTGCAATTTTTTTCACAATTTTGGACCAAATGGACATCAAACTTCATTTTCTACAGGTTTCCATCCAAATTTTCGCAAAATCTGAAAAAAAATTGTCTGGGGTATATGTTATAAAGGTGACAAAAATTGACTTGATGCTCAAAAGGATTAATATCCAGCTGTACGGTGATGAGCTCCTTTTAGATGCATAATTCTCAAAATGTAGTGGAAACTGTCATGCTTTTGAAATAATCACTTTGTCGCCTATACCCTGATACTACCAAACCTTAGAACCTTCTCCTCATTGAAAATCTAATTCTATGAAGCCTTCTGAATACAATGACATGTAGTACAAAACTGTGTTTGTGAAAGTGTCAGATTTATCGTGTCCTTTTCAATGGTGTTATGAAAAACGAATGCTATACTTTGAAATGGGATTTAGCCAAGCACGCTTTTTCAAGCCACCCTAATTGAAAGTTTCGTATATATATGGTAGTACGTCAAGTGTTGTCAGGCCAAGAGCTCATTTGCACAACGATAGCCAGCTAACCAGTTGGTTAAACTTGACCCTATTGAGATTGATGAAATTTACACAATGGAATCTGCATACACATATATGTATTTCAGACTTGTTTCCAAGGGATGTTTGAAATGATTTTCTGACAAAGCCATATTGTGTGTACTCTCAGTATGTAATTAAGTAAATGTGTGGTTTAAATTTCCTTCGGTTTATCCATACTGTCATTTCCATATTTCAGATGTTGACACAGGTAACCTGACATTTGAAGAAACAGAGCAGGTTATTCCATCACAGATGCTTGAGGATGACATCCTACAAATGGCTGCCAACATTGCTCAAGTCATCTCTGAACCCGACCATGAATCAGACTTCACTCAAGGTGGGAACAGATAAGCCCCTGCTTCAACTGATGTGAAAGCTTGTCTAGACACATGTAAAAAGCACAGATCCATTTTGGACATTGATTTACATTCCAGAAGCTGACTGAAAGCAGTTTTTGATCCTGACTTTGCTCTTCAAACTTTGGAAGGGCAAGTACATTATTGTCCGAAAGTAGTGGCCAAAAGTAGATTTTCCATGTAACACTTGCAAAGAAAGACTAGTCGGTCGTTAGGAAAGTACAAAGATAGAAAAGACTCTAGAAATATGGCCTAGGCCATTTCGAAGGCACATAATAAAATTGGCGTCGTTTTCTGAACACTATATGTTACTTCACCAATAAAACATTGTGACTTTTGATATTGCTTTCAATCAATGAAACTATGGCCAAATAGAGCAATTTGGCCCTTTTAATAGTGATAAAGTACTAAAGTCCTCTACACTAATGATTATACACTGATCATGACAGTTATTTTTGCTTAAGATAAAATGCGCCCTGGGGACAGAAATTTGGACTCTCAAACTCTAACAATATTCTTTTGGCCGACCACTTTTTGGGACTCAGTTTGAAGCTTATGGAGTAAATAATTTTTACCAGCTTAGGCTTTGTGAAAATTGGGAATGAATCCCCCTGAGATAATGCAGACATGACAGCCATTTGAATTTGAAATATCAGTAAATATGAGGTAATTTGTTACTCCAGTACCAAATTTTGCTTGATGACTTCCGATTTATATTCTTGATTTTGAAAATTAGCTTTAGGAAAGTTTGAGCAAATGTTTATGTCTTTCACTTTCAAGGCATGAACTACCTTATTAAACTGTTTTTGTGCCATTTTTACCTCCATAGTGTGGTGTTTACACAAAAAGTAATGTATTGTATATAACTGACAAAAGCTTTATTCTTGTAATAGGCTTTAATATGTTTATTATGTATATATGTAATGCGCTTTGCAACCTTTCAATTAAATTATCTCACTACTCATATTTCACATTGCAGAAACAACTGATTTTGCTCCTGTTGACTTTGAAGAAAAACTGTTGTCACCAAGAGAGCAGCGGGCCAGGGCTAGAGCCAGGGCTCCACCTCGAAACACACGATCCTCAAGACGGCGTGGACGTGGTCGCAAGAAGGCGAAAGTTGTGGAACCCGAACCCGAGGAAGTTGAGCCCTCGTCCCCGGAAAGTCAACAGCAGACCACAGCGGGTTCAAGTACATGTACGGCATCAATGCATACAGAATGTGGGCACAACAGAAAAACAAAAAGGAAATTACAGAAAGCTACACTCCGAATAAACCTTACAAATATAAATTAGACATTCTCCAATGCTCAGCGGATGAAATTAACTTCTCACTGTACCATTTCCTTAGAGAAGTGAGAAAGCCGAGTGGAGAAGAATATACCCCGGATACTATCTTCTACCTCTGCCTGGGTATTCAGCAGTATCTGTTTGAAAACGGACGCGTAGAGAACATCTTCACCGATATGTATTTTGAGAAGTTCACCGATGTACTGACGGATCTCCTCCGTCGTTGGAAGCCAGAGATCAACCACATCGGAATGATCAATACATGCATTGAGGAAGAGATGCTGTGGGAATGCAAACAGCTGGGAGCACATTCACCGTTTATTCTACTGAGCACACTGGTGTACTTCAACACCAAGTACTTCCACTTGGAGACCAGCGAGCAGCACTGCAACATGTCTTTCACTCATATCTTGAAGCACTGGAAAAAGAGCAACAACAGAAGCCAAACCAAAGCTGTTTATCTGAGGTATTACAACCCACAGGGAGGCAAAGGTAAAACCACGGGTGTGTATTGTCTTCTGTGGCAGTTCCAGTGTTCTCCATATATGGGAAAAAACAGAGGGGCTGCCAATTTACATAACAATGTATCATTTGCATATTGTTCTTTTAAAATTTTTTTTTTTTGTGCAGTTATTACCATATGAATAGATTGCTCCAAAAACAGGGGTGGCCTATCCCTAAAATTCCCCTTGTGGAGAACCCAGAGTTCATTCAACAATATAAGTGAATGACAAGGTTTCAAGAACTTTTAGATGGTTTGCAAAATGTCATGATACTTGGCTATAGAACGGGTTTCATTAACAGGAGGTGTATTCCCTTGATGGATGTGGAGTAATAGTCCAAAATCACTGACTTGCCTGTCAATTTGTTCAGTGCTCTGCAGAAAATGAACACGGTGAAAGAAATATCTTTTTGTCAGAATGTCACTCAAACTACTAGAAAACTCTACCATATGTAAACATTACAAAACAATGTAACTAGGATGGCCTCTTCATATGTGTTGAAATTTCACTCTGAGTGGCATGCATAGTCTTGCTGTAAGCTTTGAATGATGTTCTGCTCACTGTCTTGTTGAATTGTAACTTCGTCTTTGTATTCCAAAGATCACGTTGTAGAAAGAGCTTAATTGGTTATTAATTGCTTCTGTAGCATATGCGACTGTCGTTTTTGCAGCGACGCTCCGAAATATGAGACTGTCAACACACAATAAGTAATAATTTGAAGTATCATGGCTATTGATGACAGGAAACATGTAGAGAATGCTGTGTGTATTTTTAATGGAAATTATCGACATCGCAAAACGTTAATGAGACTTCATTGTTATTTTACCAGGTTCGGAACCAGGAAGTAAACGTAAACGAGAAGATCAGCCAGTCCTGGAACAAGCTGAAAATACGGAAAATCCACTGAGATGTCCAGTCAAGCTCTATGAGTTCTATCTCTCAAAATGGTAAGATTTAAAATAAAATGATTTATCTTTCACTGAAAATAAACATATCACATGAGATCAGTTTTATCTTGATCACCACAGTCCCTTTGTCCACACTTACCATCAACAAAGTTAACAATGACTTTGGTTTGGTTTGGTTATTGAATGGATTAAATCAAGAATGTGGTACTACTACATGAGGCAGCAATCATGGTCCTGATTGCTATAATCAATACTTTGTGTATATCAATATCTCAAGATCTCATTGTAGAGGATGACATAGTGTTTGTGTTTATTTCAGAGGGATTTTATTTGAATAGAGGGAATTCTTCAGTTACACATTGTGGAGAAAACACTGTATTCGCTTACAAAAATTGCAATAATTAGTGGGGTTTTTTTCGGTGTATGCAGATCCTATGATAATAATTTATATTAAACATGAATATTTTCAGTGGTATCCTATATGCAGACTAGGGGAGACGTAATAATATTATATAGGGCTCAGCCCTTGGTGTCGCGCCAGGGGTTAAGATTGGCAATGTTATTTGTATTGATTCATGATGAACTGTAATTGTTACTTCATAAACGTTTATATGACAACTATGCCCAGTTACCCTCTGATGAAAGCAGTTCACGTACGTACACGACGTCAAACCCTGCAGCAGGGCACTGGCAGGTATAGATTTTCTGTAGCGTGTAAAAATTTTGGACAAAAATTGGCAATTTTTACAATGATAACAGCCTATTGCGTTAAACAAGGGACGTATCATGCAATCATTATTATTGCAATGGTGACCGCACTGCCCAACTTCCACTTGCAAGCTGAAAACTATAGCGTTCCGTCTAAAAACTGGCAATTCTGAATCTAATTATTTACACAGGGGGCGCTCTTCTATAATTCAATCCCAGCATTCTTTGCGTATGCCCCGTTCATATGCACGACAGTTTTCTCCCTTTATCTATATTAACGATATTTTGTAACAGCAACAAGGTGCATAATAACATTTACTGTCTAATAAAAGAGGTATATTTTATAAAATGAATGTTATATAATAGTAATTTGTTTCGTTTTTGTTTATTTACGAGTACTCAAAAAAAAAACATGGCGGCGCCCATGGAAGAAGGGTCACGTGAAGAAGGGTACACTTCCGGTTACTCGCATAGTATATTATGAATAAGCGCATGCGTAGTCAGTAAGCCGCTGGCGCGACTATTACATCTGACATGACCTATACTGAAAAATTACAAGAAATATATTTTTGTTTGAAATAAGCAAATCTCATTCTAGTATTTCCAAGAAACATTGCTAGTTCTTTGTCTTTCATGTCCTTTATAATTTCAATTATATTACCATGCCCTGTCCATTGCGTTTTAATTGGTCGAGCTGAACCACGTGACTGCCCACAAATACACAGTAATGGTTTGTTTTCATGCCCGTGAATATGAATAATATCGTAAACATAGTAACTTTACAGCTAAAACGAAAATTGTGATTTGTACAAAGATCATAATCAACCTCAAAATAAAATGGAGCATTTGTGGGCCAAGTTTAGACGCTTTTTTAAAAAAAATCTCTGGATTTGCAAAATTTTTGCAGCGCGCGCACTACTCACTGACATGTTCTGGGGCCCCGTTGTCGTTCACACGGGAAATTTTCGTAATTTTGACGGTTTTTCGGGGTTGGTTGATAATATAATTGAAATAACAGACTCCGCGCTGATCATTGACGTTTATTTATGGGCGCGAGCGAGAGGAAAGCCGAAATTCACTGGCTTGGCAAGCCTCGCCCATTAATTTTTGGCTTTCCTCTCGTCCTTGCCCATAAATAAATGTTAATGGTCAGCGCGTTATCCGTTATTTTTCAATTAATCCAAAGCATTTGTGTTTTTTGTATCCTTTCTGCTTCACAGCCCAGAGAGTGTCAGAAGCAAGAATGATGTGTTCTACTTAGTGCCGGAGAAATCCTGTGTACCCGACAGCCCGGTCTGGTATTCCTGCTCTCCGGCTGGCACTGAAATCATGGAAAAAATGCTGGTCCGGAATATCATGGTGAAAGAAGTCCATGAACAATGGGAATCCCTTGTCATGGAAGACTGAGAACTGAAATCATTGATACTTTTCACGAAATATGGCTATTTCATAGCATTTTGAAGGAAAATTTTATAAAAAAAATACAAAAGAACAAAAAAATGGGATAACTGACTTTTTAAAACAAAAACAAAAAAGTTATGAGAATATTTGTGCTCATGAAGAAGTAAACTTAAACATCTATCTGTGATTTATGCCTGAATGAGTTTCCTAAGTGTTTGCTATGATCAAAGTTTTATTGTGATCAGATGCTGCGGAAAGGTAGTGAACCATTGATCATGTAGCTAGGACTTTTTCAAACTGCATTATTTATGCTGCCACTAGCCTGTACATGGGCATTTTGATAAGAGATTACAGGAAATGTTTGGAGGGGATGTTCAATCACTACAACTTCAGTAACTGTATGAAGAGTATATTTCTTCATTGGTGTAGTTTTGATTGTGACTGTTTGCTGCAGCTTAAAAGCGTGATCATTTATCTGCAGTGAGAATAATTTGATGATGGAATTAGAAAGCTAAATGCCATTCAATATGAGCCTTTTTTATAAATCCTCTCGTAGTTGTATATGTCAGTGAAAGTGTTTGTTTCAGTTGCTGGAACTTCTAGAGAAAGAAGGATTGAAATGAACAAAGCCATTGATTGTCGGCCCAGGACTGGTAATTTCTCCTGAGACTTATGCTAATTGTGCCTTTTGTTGAGTAATCTGCTGTTGTATTCTGAAAAAACTTAACTATAACCTCAAGTTAGAGAGAATTTCTGATTCAGGTGATATTACTGCTGTTCAATATAACTGGCTCCAAAGTTTAATGTGAAAATGATTTGTATAAGTCAAATCTGTAAACAAAATTGCAATCAGCAGCTGCAATTTGTTTTATTTTCCAAGTGAGTTAATTTAGTCAAGATTTTATGTGTAAGTGTTCAATTTTATGCAAAAGATCATAGTGCTATTTCAAAAGGGTATAAGAAAATAACCCCCTCCCCCCAAAAAAAATTCACTATTGCCCATACATCACCCATCACTTTGGTCTAAGAAGGTCACCCCCTGGATATTCACCAACTGTACATTGTTTATCAGTATGGTCTAGAATGTCACCCCCTGGATAATCATCATCCATATACCTTCCCATCAGTTTGATCTAGGAAGGTCACCTCCTTGATATTTACCATCCATACATTTCCCTTCAATTTGCGTTAAGATCAGGAATAGGGTAGAGAATAATTGTCCAGTCAGGAAATGTCCAGGGGGTAACGTTCCTAGAACCGATTCTGGTAGGACCTGTATCCTAGATAATACCAGTGCACAGAATTATATCTTTGTAATGATATCATTTATAGCAGATATTTTGTGTAGCTTCTGAAAGGTTTGACCTGAATTCAGTTGCTTCATAATTACCTGTAGCTACATATTTTTATGGTTTCTTGAATCTTCACTAAGTTATCTTCAGAAATTGATCACAAAATACTCTTTTACCCTTGTAAATTCTATGAATTTTGTTACTGATAGGTACTTAACATTTCATGGCAAAGGAGACACTCATGTCACTGATCTAAAGGATAAAAGTGTTACTAAAATGATAAATTTGCCGCAACGTCTGGATTTATTCAATGTCGCTGCTCTAGAGTAATATTGTTAGGACATTTGTTCTGCAAAAATGACTGAAAGTGCATCTAAATTACTCATGTGGACCTAGAAATCTAAAATGAAATGTTTTGGTAACTTAATTGGGTCTATGTCCAAATTTAAGGGAAAACTGCCAGCCGTTTTGCAGGAATTTTGGCAATTATCATATTTCCATGGCAATTTGTATTACTCGTCGTTTTCTGAGCAGTGTTTCTGAATTCACCCAGTCAGCAAAGTAAGGTTAGTATGTGTTCAAGTTTCTGTTTCTCAGAGATCTGTTCGTTTGAGATCCGTCGAGTACAGGCTAGTTCAAGCAAAAGCATGGGTAGTTATTGGAGCTTGCATCACCCACCTCTTAATGGGATCAGCTGACAGCAAATCACAGACCAGCTGTTTGGAATAGGGCAGCAATGTCAAGTTTTCACCAAGCATCTGTGTATATAGAAGCGTAATACTTTATAACCACCCATTGTATTTGGCAGTTGGCAGAGGCATGACTAGGTTTTGAAGGGTAGGGCAGACAGATACTTGTACGTACATTCCATAATGATAAGTCCAATATTTTTTTAGTTTAAGGAATTTTCTTTTCTGTTTGCAAATTACAATGTAGTTATTGAGTTTTGTAGAGTTAGGAGTACAAGAGAATGTAATGTGTCAGGGATTTCATAACCCTTTAGTGGATATATTTTACTCCCTGAGCAACCATTTTGACTCCCTTATATAAAATTTACTGTGAAAGCAAGCTGATAGTAACCAAGTCGCTGAGATTGAAAATTTGTCCAGTTTGCTTTTGTTAATTCTGAAGACAGCCTTACATGTATGTAGTTTAGTTTTATAGTAAATGTAGTAAAAAGCCAGGTCTTACAATTTGTGTGTGCTATGCCATATATTTATGTATGGCTGTTACTGGTATTGGTGATATTTCAGATTTGTAGATCATCAAATGCTGGTCTGTTTGCTCTATCCCACAAATCACTTCTGAAATCTGTTGAATATTTTTTGTTCATTTTTTGCAATGTTTGATAGTATAGGGATATAGCATTACATCAAAGTATCAATTATCAAGTTTTACCCTTTTCTCTTTTGTTTTTCTCCAAGACTGCCATTTTTCACTGAGATGTTGATTTTCTTTCCGTATCTAGCCAACTCCAATTCTGCAATGTACAGAAGCTTTTGAAATGATCTTGTCAAAATTACAGCTCTTCTCTAACTTTTCAATTCTTTAGGAATTCATCAATGTGTATGCTGATGTGTGAATTACTATTTTTAGTCCCCACGGACACCGTCCGGGGGACTTATAGGTTTGGTCATGTCCGTGCGTGTGTCCGTCCGTGCTTGCGTGCGCGTGCGTCCGTCCGTTCACGCAGATATCTCAGAGATGCCTGGAGCGATTTCATTCAAACTTGGTACAAAGATTACTTCATATGTCATACAGATGCACGTAGATTTGTTTTGTGATGCGATCCAATATGGCTGCCAGGCGGCCATTTTATTATGATTTTTTCATGTACAGAGCCATAACTCAGGCATGTTTCAACTGATTTTATTCAAAGTTGGTACAAGGACATTGACCAATGTCATAGATATGCACGTCAATTTTTTTTGTGATACGATCCAATATGGCCGCCATGCAGCCATTTTGTTACGATTTTTTCATGTACAGAGCCATTACTCAGGCATGTTTCAACAGATTTTATTCAAAGTTGGTACAAGGACATTGACCAATGTCATAGCTATACACATCAATTTGTTTTGTGATACGATCCAATATGGCCGCTCTGCGGCCATTTTGTTATGATTTTTTCATGTACAGAGCCATAACTCAGGCATGTTTCAACAGATTTTATTCAAACTTGGTACAAGGATATTGACCTATGTCATGCACATGCACATTGATTTGTTTTGTGATACAATCCAATATGGCTGCCGTGTGGCCATTTTATTACATTTTTTCATGTCCAGAACCATAACTCAGACATGTATCAAGTGAATTTATTCAAAGTTGGTACAAGGAGATTGACCAATGTCATACATATGCACATTAATTTGTTTTGTGATACGATCCGATATGGCCACCGTGTGGCCATTTTATTACGATTTTTCCATGTCCTGAACTACAACTCACACATGTATCGAGCGAATTTATTCAAAAGTATTTTTATCACAGACCTAATGAAGAGGACTCTATCCTCTCTGAGGACCTGTAATCAAAGTACCCATTAACAAGTGGGGACTGTGTCATCAACGATGACTTGTTGATTAATGCTTAGATGAAGAACAAGGTGAAATATTTTGTGTAGCAGCTCAAAATCTAGTGTTGATCATGATGTAACCAAAAAAAAAAAAAAAAAAGGATTTTCAGCGTTGGTTTTCAGACATGCAAATTAGCTCTGAATACAACAATTAAGAGAAAATCTGTTCTAAGGAAAACTTTGTCAATAATTCATTAGAAAATCAAATGCTGAGTACAGTTAAACATACACATCAGCTTTTAGCATTTAGACTTTAAAAATGTCCACTTTTAAAAGAACAGCAGCGTGTATCCATTTGTCAAGTATGACAAGTTTGCTATGTAGAACTGTGTTTTTTTCCAGATCATCAAGTCTTTAAGCGATAACTAGAAATTGAATGAGATGCACAAGAGGTTCTGTTGTACTGAATTTGTATGTTAGCGTTTACTTTAAAACTAATGTAGTCTCTCTCCACATGACTTCTGTTCTAATATTCTGAGTGCATTTAGGGTCATATAACAAATGCAAAACAAGATTGTAGCTGTAACACCAATAGAGAAGGGTACCTTTATTCATTTTTTGATTGTGAAAGAGATTTATGATTGTTTCATTTCATATGATTAGGTAAACATTAAAACCTTTTTCAATACAGAATTTAGTCACCGTGTCATATGTTCGTATTTAGTTGTTCTGGCAGACCCATGTGAAATGTTATTCTGCACTGGTAGACTCACTGCCCCTGGTTGGTTATGCCATGGTCTGGGACCATGTTTATGCTGGGAGTGTGTCTATCCCACCCGTTACTCATCCTCTGCTGTATCAGAAGTGGTGTACAAACTGAGGCTCACGTAGCATAAGTGTTGCAACATCAGATCTCTCTGACCCTCACCACTGCCACTTTCAAGGCCAATCTCCACACAGAGATTGTAGAGCGGGCACTGATAATTCTAACCTGGCTAGAGTCTTTGAGTCGTTGACTGCGAGCCCTCCCCTATTATTGTGTCTATTGGTCAGACTCCCTAGCTAGATTATAATTATCCAATCTCCGTGCAGAGATAGCTTCTAGGGCAGATACATGCACTGCTGTAAATCATTTTTAGAGTATTATACAGTGCATGACCCAAGGTACACAGTGATATTCTTCATTATAAAGTTCTCTGCTTACTCACTACCCATTGGCGTCACCACAGCATTATCAGATTTATCCAACAGAAATTTCATTTGACAAAATCTTCTGTGATGAACAAAAGATTGAGAAAGTCAACAAGCACTTCACTCATCCATTAAAGTGAGAACCAGAGATTGAGAAGGGCACTTTTCAACGATCATTAATGTTTCTTGACTCCAGCATTGAGATAACTCCAAGAACAAACAGCTGTGAACACATTTCCCCAAACCGCATCCCTTCAACCTGGTCTATCACTTGATGGGGCTCATTTCCAAACTCTTGGAGTTGACAAAGTTTTACACCAGCTTACTTTTGTGAAAATCACGAATTTTAACAAAAATCTTTTTTGAAACGTGTATTGTCTATCTGTGACACTTTGCATTTCTCTGACCATTGTGAAGTCATTATTACGGTATGTCTATGCAGTAATATTTTTAGGGGAGGGGGGGTTGAGAGTCTGGATTCCTAGATTCCAATGCCAACAGCAACAATTCGCACCACACTTGTACTTTAGCACCAGATACTTGCTTTATTTTTTTCTAATAAACCAAAATCTTAAATTCCCATAAAAAGTATCGAGCTCTAACCCTTTCACCACCATGGTTTGTCCCAAATCTATGGTAAAGTTGGACCTGTATACAGGGAACTGGGGGTGAAAGGGCTAAATTATAAGTCATTCCATGACCAGTTTATAAATCAGAACTTTTTTTTAATAGAAGGCTGATATACCATAACCAATCTACCATTGCTTCAATTTCACAAATTGAATTTCACAAATAAATTGAATTTTGCAAGCACTTAGAATTTAGAGTCCCAGCTGCTTGTAGAGTTGAGGCACATAGTCGTCATGCTCAGCTTGGTATAGATTGACAGCAATGGGCTCCCCAAGATTGTATTTAGCAGCAAGATCACACGCTTTCTGACCTCCGCGTCCATCTGCAGATGTGTTAGTGCGTACTGGATCGCTGTAAGTTATTTTTCCTGGCTGTTTGTACACCAGGAAGATGTATCGATGCAAACCTGAAATGTAATTTTGAAACAAAAAAAGATTAACCCATTGAGTGCAACAATTTTCCCTTCAAATTATAGTGCAACATTTTGTAATTTTTATGTATTTTTCTGTAATTTTTTTCATAGTTTTGGACTAAATTGACATGGTTTCTTATCAGCTTCAGTTTCTATACAAATTTCTGAAAAATATGGAAAAATTGCTTGGATTTTATTCTAAATAAGTGACAAAAATTGACTTTGGCTCTCAATTGGTTAAATAAATAGGTATGACTTCGTCTCAGCAATCATTGTATTGATTACTATCAGGAAATGCACACCATGAATGCTAGAGTATGAAAAGTTTATGCAAATGAGAAATACAACCATGGTTTCAACATTTGGCATTCACTCCATAGAAGAATAATGCCCTTTTCAAAACAATCTCAAAACAATTTATACGTTACTTGGAAGTTTTCTTTAGCTGGTTCAAGTGCATTGCTCAAAACATTCTCTGTCACACAAACATTTTGCCAGCTGTTATCAAGTACAGCCGCCGGCCCTCAATCTCAAGTCCTTGTCATATATTTACATTTTTGACTTGCAAGCAATATCAAATTGCAAATGAGCGTGTTAAATCACAAGATGTTTTCTAATCATTTTGCAGTGTGGGTTCCCAACGTTTTACTTTTTGCACTACCTGCTCATTCATTGGTAAATCTACCTGATAAAATGCCATACGTACCTGTTCCTTTTGGAGGTCCTGCACCAACATAATCCATGGCAACATCTCCTTTGCTTATGTCCCCACCTGGAATGTTAACAACCAACCAGTGATGCCATTCCCTGTAGGTGGGAGTCTTCCGGCTCGGTGCGTCAGGATCAGTCTTGAGAACAGCGTAAAATGCATCTGCCTCTGCAGCCCACGTAACCTTAGATGGACGTTTTTGAACCTGAAAAAGAATATGAATAAAACATCCCAATATTTGAACATGACATAGACGGAAGAAAAAATGATTTCATCTATTCACCAATGATTGCAAGGGCTATATACTGTAATTAACTGCTCTGCCTAGATTTTTTTATGAAAATCAGCCAAGCTGTTCACCCCAATTTGATTTAAACAGGTCCACAATCACCAATCATAACCATTGATTTGGGCCAAGGAATGGTTGTGAAAGGGTTGAGCTGTGTACAACCAGTGGGTAAAACCACTTTCATTGGGAAGTAATATTACAAGTTTGTAATTATTAATACCTAATGACTTAGCGAATGTCAAATTAGTTTCTGAGTTTCTGATGGTCCATTTCAGCCACTGGTTAGCACATTTTTACATTCATAAAATCAATGAATCTACACATTTGGTCGATCAATGCATGACAATATCCGTGATTTGGTTTTTCAACAAATAAAAAATTCATCATTTTCATTACAAATAAAGTTCAATGTTACTATCCTGGGAATACAAATGATTTATGAGTTCTTTCTGAGAAGTATAAGATGGAAAGTAAATTTTGTAACAAGTGCACATCATGTCTGCATCATAGTGACGCTTACTTCTGAACAAATACCATACCTGTGTTGGTGTGAGTACATTTCCCGCGTCCGCCTTCACGCCATTCTCCCATTCCACATTGACAACATTGCTCGGCACTTTGTCAATCACATCAGGAGCAATTTCGTGTTTATCCATGGCCTGGGAAGAGCTGCAAGAAAGAGACATCAGAAAAAATTAAGAATCCAAGAGAAGACCCTGCCTGGCAATGAATTTTTAACATTTGATGAAACTTTCAGTACACCATATGTACACTGAATTTGAAATCCAACCTAACAAGTAGCTACTCAACCAAAAATCACCATGAACAAAATTACCATAGCAAATACCTAACTTCAAAGGGAAAAAAGTTGCTGTCTTTGGAAGTTATTTTTGTCTTTGTTGTGTCATTTATAGATGTCAGGCCAATTCATTGGTGCCTTGAAGTATGGTGAACAGTGGTTGGGGCAACATCAGGGCTTACAGCACCATTCAAAGGTATACTGCCACTCAGGAACAGAATTTCTCAAAAAAATATTCCTATGTTTTTTCACCAACTTGATCAAGGCTATGATCGACAGCAAATCTTTATGTGACCAGTTGCAGCAGAAATTGCCATTGAAACCTGCTTAAAGCAGTCAACCAATCCCTATAAAATACTGGTATCAACGACCTGGGGCAATAGCCTTTAATATGGAGGGAGATTGAGAAATATGAGGCTTGCTTTGAAAGTCAAAACCAGATATGAACTAAAAATGTTCCCATGTTTCAGTATATATGGCAGTTGTCTGCAAGAATTGAAACTTCACTGAAAGTGTAATGATCAACATCAGGAATGATGTTCACCACAGATGAATTCCAAGGGTCATTAGTATACAAATGTGTAATAAGCTAAAATAAAAATACTTAAAATTTCTTAAAACTGCTGTCATTGTATCACCATTTTACATAGGACTAAGAAGGTGTAATTGCCTTTGGACATGTTGTTAGTTTCATATGATAAAAAACTAAAAGCTCAACAGATATTGCAAATTATAAATTAGCTGTAAAGAGAATGCAAAATATCTTTTCCTAATGCAATATAATTGTCTCATTATTATACATAGTATGTTTCATAAACTTTTGTTGATTCCTTCTAGTCATATGTTCCTAGTTGGTTAACTAGCTGGTGTAAAAATGCTAAATGTCTTTCAGTGATAGTTTATCATGATTGTATATCCAATGTACGTAGCATGTTTTGTCAACTTTGATCGTCTATTCAGATATATATCGATGATTAGTACAGTTCATTAAATATGCAAATTCGTTATTAGTTTATCTGAAAATGCTCATACTATCTCCAATGAACATAGCAAGTTTAATCAATTTTGATCGAGTCAATCCAGATATACTGGTATATCCCTAACTGGAATAGTTCTCTAAATATGCAAATTAGTAATAAGCTGAAGTAAAAATGTTTAATGGCTTTCAATAATGTTATATCATAGTATCTTCAATGTATAGCAAGTTTCATCAACTTTGATCAAGTCAATTCAGATATTTATCCTCAATTAGGAAAGTTTGTTAAAATATGCAAATAAGTAGGTGATCTCAAAACGCTGAACAACTTTCGTTATTGTTATTTATAGAATCTTCATAGTACATAGCAAGTTTCTTCAACTTTGATACAGTCAATTCAGATATATATCCCTAAATAGGAAGTTCATTAAATATGCAAATTAGTAATTAGCTGAACCAAACATGCTGAACAACTTTTTTGAATGTTAACCAGTAGTATCTTTAATGTACATAACAAGTTTCGTCAACTTTAATGGAGTCAATTCAGATATATTTTCCCAATTAATTTTGTTAAATATGCACATTGGAAATTAGCTGAGGTAAAAATGCCGAATGGCTTTCAATAATGTTATATCATAGTATCTACAATGTATATAGCAAGTTTCATCGACTTTTACGAAGTCAATCCAGATATATCACCAATTAGGAACGTTCATTAAATGCAAATTGGTAATTAGCTGTAGCTAAATAACTTTCAAAATTGTTATACCATAGTATCTGCAATGTACAAGCAAGATTTGTCAACTTTGATCAAGTCAATTCAGATATAGATCACTAATTAGGAAAGTTCATTAAATATGTAAATTAGCAAACTTCTATGTCATTCCCCTAGTATTATTCACTGCATATATTCTAGTGTGATCAACATTTGTAGCAAATCTCATCAGCGTGCAGCCCTTGTCAATGTATATAGGTTTTTCTAGTCATTCATTATGCAAATAAGCACAGAATATGCAAGCCACACCCTCCAAATACTAATCAGTTCCAGCCATTTGCAAACTGAATCTTTGATGTACCAGATTTGACTCTGATCCAAGCTGTTCATGGTGCCAACAGACATACACAGACACATAGACAGACAGACATCGCTGCGACATAATGCAGCAGAAATTATACTGCCAATACTTTTAAGCAGCTTCCAAGAAGACCATGCAGCATGACCTTGGCAGCAGTGTAGTAATTCTTTTCAATGATTACCTTACATGATGAAAATGGTACCATTTTGTGCAGTGGCCCCTCATGACTCACTTTCAACTTTGGTGTTCAACTTTTACTGCCTGGTCCCAGAATATATTTGGTTTTTTATGGACAACTTGGGTATATGTTTCAATGCCAAATTAAACAGCTAAGATCTGTCATTAATAATTGCTGTAAGAGACAAAGTTGCATGTTTTTTTTTTCCATTCTCCATTCATAGTCAACTGTTTATGGCTATTGTTAGATCAAGCAACAATTCAGCTGTGTATAAAAAAAATTCTGTGTTTCCAATCCCCGACCTACACCTTCAATGTCAAGGAAAAGCTTTTTCTAAGAGGATCCACTGTTCTCGCAACGCTTATGTTTTTTTCTTTGAGCTTTATTATTTGAAAGCTGTTTAGGGATTCCTGAGATGGAAATAGCCTAATCAGGTATTTTGCAAACTTGTTTGCTCATGTATGTTCATTACTAAATTTATTGCATTTACTGACACAATTCGGTTATGTAATTATGTAATTTTCCCACTTTGTACTATGAGTATTGTACCTTTACAACACTCTGATAGTGTATGTTGAGTACTGATAAAATGTCATATTCACATATTCAAAAGTTCAAAGGTCGAGGGTAATGAAAAAACACGGACCCTGGCCCTAGTCTCCAAAACTTGTACATGCGTCCTCGAATAATGATTGAAAAATAACCGATTGATAAAGTGAATGACAAGAACACTGTAGAATAGTCTGATTAATGACTGAGCCTGGAGTTGGGGTGGCGGCTGATAGCTGGCAAATCATCAAAACTTGAGCTATAACACGGTCCCTCAAGTGCTCCACTTGGGGCGGGGCGGGGGGGGGGACCGTGGCTATAACAATTACATAATACGTAAACGATTATGCCCCGCCCATCAGAGCAGATGGGTATATGTACCGGTACAAAAAGTATTGCACCACTGCTCCCCCGAATAACCAAATGATGATAGGATGCACAAGGAGCACCGCCTCATCCTTTGAAAGCAGACGGCGTGCATCCTTTCTGACTGCGAGCGCAGCACGGAGCTAAAATGGAGGAATCGTCCCCTTTTACATGTTTTTTTGGATATGATGTTTCGAGTGCTTATCATGGTTAGTCGGGTATATCAATAAATTAAAAGTAAACTTCATAAATTTAGCCACGTAGTTTATCAAATGGTGAGTTACCTGTACGCGGTAGTGAGGTGCGATTTCAGTCGCGATATGCGAGTGCACTGCCGAACGTTAGTGAAAGCTCTCTCCGACATGTAAACGTTGCGTTAGCTAGGGTGACTTGCAGAAGTTGACCCCGACAAGCCTCCACGTGTGTGACCTCTTTCAATTGATCGCATATCTGATACCTTACAACCGGTGATACATAATTTTATTATAAAAGCATTCAAACTCCAGCAGAACACAACATTACATATCCTAAAACCCAGTGAATAAGCATTGAAAATGGAATACCCGCTGTTACCCAGCATGCCCTGTGTTTCCGGGACCTCATTGATGAGTCTGTAGCTTTCCTTGGTTGACTGGATTTTACGTGTCATGGTGTTATTTTGAATATTTTCGACATCGTTACCGAAGAAATCAGGAAAGAATGCCAGGGGGACGTCGTGGGCCAGGTAGGCCCCAGATCAGTCGAACTGTACCTCCACCTGTTCAAACTGTTGGCGGGCCGCAAAGTGCACAGCTCCGTCAAAGGTAGAGTGTATTTTTACGATACGACCACAATAGTGTGATACGATAAAAACGTTATTCTGTCAAATGACTGACAGTAGATCTTCATGATGGTCGAATTTCTGAACGAAGCGCATGAACACAATCCAAAATATTACGGTGACGTATTTAATAACGGATATTTTTGGATTGTCTGCCGGGCCTTGTCAAGGCAGCTGACCCACCGTGCACTGTGTGTGTGTGTTTTCACCATGACAGGGACACCACATGAACACTGCATACCACCAGTTGAAAACGGGAAGCGATACTATCATTCTTCATCGTAAGAGTTTCCAAGCTCTGAACGGTGGTAAGACTTCCTTTAGCCCCTCCCCCTCCGAAATCGGTTTGCTTTTAGGGGGGAGGGATAGGGTGGGGTGTCTTTCATCCGAAAAACACACCATTTAAGTATTTTAGCATTGTTTTAGGATAAGCGTTAATCAAAAAGTTGAAAAACATAAAAACATCACATATCCTACCTAGAAAAGAGGAGTTTCGGAAGGAGGCTATTAAGGTCTTTCCGCAACAGTTCAGTATTTCACTCCGGAAACCAACATCTTTCATTTTTCATAATCCACAATACTACTGCATACAAACAAATATTAAAATAACACTACTGTTGGATGCTCAATGGAAAATAATTCCAGTCCATCAGATGAGACATGAAGTTGTTTCTTTTCCCATTTATAATTTATTTGTTGCTTTTAATCATCAGGGTTAAAACATGGAGGTAGCAGTATGTACATAGTACCGCCATGTTTATAATATGCTAATTGGATTGTAGATGTTCAATCAAAATACATACATTGTGGTAATGTTGCACAACTTGTCCTAGATTCCCAGCTCTGCTGGTAATATTCACTGAGTGAAGACTGTCTGCATTGTACAGCTCTAGCATTACACAACCTCATGAAACAAAGAATCCAAGGAAGGTGATCATGGGTGAACAAATTTTAAACTATGATATTAGAGAACCAGGCACCTCTATTAACTGAGTACCCCAAAGGATCCAGCTACATTGCCCAACTTCTACCAATATAAGTCCTATCAGTCATGAAATCAGTATCATATGATTTGTGTTGATTGTAAACATATAGCATTTTGCTGAATGATTATCTGATACAAGCTACAGCCCCTACAAATAATTTTAAAGGCTTTGATGTGTCAAGCATAACTCTTAGGCTGTACTGAGCAGAAGTATCGAAACAAAGCATGCAAAATCAATGAAGTCTGAGAAAGACAGTCAAAGTGCATACAATTTACATAAATAGAATAGATTTAATCAGTGTATATGAAGGACATCTTTTGGCAAATAGCACAACTGTTCCTCAAGTATTCATATGAAATTGGTTTCACTGAACTGAGAAACGTGTAGTTGTTTCATACACAAGTTTTGGATAACAGAAAAAAAAACTATTTCTCACAATATTGGAGTGCTAGAACACCTGTATTGGATTAATTTGTTCTCACACTCTTTTTGTGGTATGAGGGACATATAGATTTGTTTGATGAATACTCATCGGTCATCCGCTATCCCCACATCGCCTCTGTTGTTTCATGAAAGAGAGGTCACATACTGTGTATTTCTTTCGCATAATTCCTCACTGTTGATAAAAGAGACAGACAAAAACACTGTGTGATGTGGCTATTTTGACAAAGAAGTGCATAAAATTTATCTTGTAAATGTTTTTAGCTCCCATTTACCATACATATACGGCGACTAGGAGGTTATATGGTTGAAAAAAGTCTGTATGTGAGATATCTGAACGCGAGGTGCATTCTACCGCAAGAAATACAAATGTAAGTCTGGAACCACCACTCAGAACAGTGGAAACAAAACAAACATTGTGACGAGGATTGTCAGCTATTATGTTCTGTCCTTTTTCCCATTGGCAGCAGTTACTGATCCATGCCTGGAATGACTTGATTCAAACTTGGTACAAGGACACTATACCATGCGATACATGTGTATGTCGATTTGTTTGACCAGTACTACATGCTGCTGTATTTATTTTGTACAGAAATGGACCCAACATGGTACTAGGAAGTGCTCCCGTTACCACGACGTTAATCACGATCACGCCAATCAAACACCAGGAGATACCAGACTTGCCAACCGACCACAACCTTTTCTTTGAGCTGATCATGTTCTTCTATTTGGTGATGGCTTTGTTACTTCAGTACATCAATATCTATCGGACTGTCTGGTGGTTGCCTCATTCACCGGCAAATGCCGCTCTGGTAAGTCTTGAAAGAGAGGGCCAGTGGCTGTAAATCTGGACTTATTTTTACCCACTGTTTGTTATTTTCTTATCAACTATAAGTTCTTGTTCTACTCCCCAAAGCATGTTGAAACATCTACTATTTAGCTTGTCAACACAGCATCTATAAGTGTAAAATTGCAACTACATGTATAAATTCATGCATTGTTTTGAAACGAAACGTATAAACTGAAGTTAGAATTGACTCTGTTTAAATGTGCAATTGTACTTCAATTCTTGTGTCTTACAAACGTAGAGCAACTCGCCTTTGTTTGTGTGGATAAATTACACAAAAGGTGAAGAAACATACACCATATTACAGCCAACAGTGGTTCACACTGATTGGGTGGATTTTTAGGGTGATCAAAATGAAAAGCTGGGGCCCAGTACGTTACATTCTGGTATATGAGACATGTTGTGACTCAGTACTGCTTTTTATTGACTCGGCAGGATGGGGAGGGATAGCCCTAATAATGTAAGTAATGTACCGGTATAATATTGTACGTTTACGTTATCTTTGTGTACAATATATATATACCAATTATCTCTAACATTTTTTTTTCAGAATTTCTATTTGATTGATGTTCATTTGGTCATATTCATCATCGTTGTTCTGACAAGAAGATTAGTTTGGAAAATGGTGACTGAGGCAAGTACCTGTAATGCTTTAACACAAATGTGCTCAAAATCAGACGAAAAGTTCTGCCAAAGTGAGAGGATAATGTTGGTTCTACTCCCTGGACCATGACCAGTCCTCAAAGTCAGACGAAAAGTTCTTTTAAAGTCCTGGGATACAATTTTTCTAGGTTTCAAAATTGGATCAAAATTTCTCTCAAAGTGGTTGGTTGAGGTTCTGGTTCTCAAACTTGAATGAAAAGTTCTTTCAAGGTGCTAGGAATGTAACTGAAACGTACAAACGGTTTAACAATTTCGCAGTGATATCAGAAGCAAAGTGACAGCTTAGTGTCGGTGATACATAACAATATCAACTCCTGTCATTGTATTTTGTAGTTTGGAAAACAACCATAAAGAAGTCAACAAACTCCTATTCCAAGGTTACTATATTTTTGTACATTTATTGTCAATTTCACGTAAATTAACATGTGGTCCAATGTTGTGCTACGATTTCATGATTGCATTTGTATAATATCTCATCAGTAGAATGGTATAAATGGCTGTTTTTGTGTTTACAGTTCTACAGTTCTCTGGAGGTGAAGGCTGTCTTGTTTTGGATTGCCCAGATTTTCAAATGCGTCGTCATCATGCTGTTATTGGGAACACTGATTTGGACCTTGGTAAACATGTTCTTCAACAACTCAGTACTCAATTTACTCTTCCTTGCCTATCCGTAAGTATCATCATCCTCTGACATTGCTAGTTGCATTCATTTTATTGAAATCTACTGGGTTTCTTTTTTCTTCCCAACAAAATAGATGTATTTTTTGTCTGAAATAGTCTACTAATATAACTTTATCTTATCCCTTCATTTACCTCAACCCTTTGAGCACCAAAGTCAATTTTCGTCACCTCTATAAAATATATTCCGGTCAATTTTTTTTCGGAGTTTTGCCAAAATTTTGCAAATAAACTGTAGCCAATGAAACGTGATGTCATTTCAGTCAAAATTCTACAAAGAATTACAGAAAAATTTACAAGAATTGGTAAAATGTTGCACTAAAATTTTGGCGGGAAAAATTACAGCACTCAAACGGTCAAAATGCGTAAGTACATGTAGAATACATTTACAATGTAAAGTCTACGATGGCACCTGTACTTACATAAGTGGAATTTATTTTTAAGTCTGCTTCAGTGCTGAGGTTGTTACTACGAAATATTCAAAAATTACAAGATTTTCTGACATCACGAAGACTTACAAATCTTGAGTGCACAATGCTTCCAGAACTGTCCCCGTGATGTGATGAAAAGCTAGACTGCTTACATTGGTAGGCCTGTGTCATAAATGTGAAAGTTCAAAACCTATTCAGCCTCAAATTGGATGTCTGACAGAATGTGTAGTTATCTAAAAGAGTAATTATCCTCAATAGTTGTGAATGTATACTGTCTATGATTCTGAACCTGTTCACCCCTAATTCCTTGTTAACAAGTCCATGCCCACCATTGATTACAATGGGTTTGGGTCAAAGCATAGTGGTGACAGGGTTTAGTCCTTGTTAATAGGTTTTACAGCATATTTGAGAATGATTGGCTGAATTGTGGTGTGTGTGTAAGCCTCTCTGTTAAGCTGTTAAAATTTTTGTCGTCGTAGTAGTTCAAGAAACCATTTCTGTAAAGCAACTTTTTTATGTAATCGCCGCATCACTAGTTAGCGATGGAGAATTTAAAAATTTAGTGGTGCTATCTACTGTATTCCTTCTTCAATTTTCAGGTTGGTGTCTTATTTTCTACTCTACGGCTCAACCTTGGAACCCAACAAGTCCACGAATCCGCCTCAGAACGCAGACTCCAAACAGACCAAAGATGAATCACGCCCCACCAAACCAGTGCCACAACCCAAAGAAAACGGTACTTCAGTCTTGCCATATCACAAATGTACGCTGTCACCAGATTCTATCAGAGACGAAGCGGACTACCTACGATGTGATTTTAACGCCCGTATAAAACAGGTTTTATTTAATTCCATGGTCTGTGCCTACTATGTAGGTTTTGTTCCAGTTTGTTTTGTCCAGGTGAGTGGCTGTATTACACCCTCAGGTAGACAGTGAAGTGATGATTTGCATGACCTCTGTTTGACCTTACATCCTGACATTTTTGGCGGTTAGTGTGATTTGCATCTCAGCAACAGTCAGTCATGTAAAGTGTGGACTGAACTACTTTGATTCATCCGGTTACAAAAGTTGTATATCTCATGGCTAACAGGCCCTGAAAGATTGAAGTTTAACGTAAGGTAGTTCACACTTGGAAAATGAAAGACGTAAACGTTTGCTCAAAGTTCCCTCTCATGAAACTTTCAGCCATTCTCTTTCGAATCAACATAACAATCAGGAGTCACCTTGCAAATCTTGGTTCTAGAGAAACATTACCCAGTATTTATATTTGAAATTCAAAATTTGAAATTCAAAATGGCCGCCATCCCTGTGTTAACTCTATGGAGGAAAGCAAAGTTCCTGAGTTTCACAAAACTAAGCTGGTGAAAACTTTATTACGTCATAAGCTTCAAAATGAGCCCTTACAAGGGGTAGGCCAAGAGAATAAAGTTTGAGAGTCCACATATCCGTCTTGAAGGCACATTCTACCTAAAAGCAAATACCAGTGCCAATGAGTAATTTTCCTTGAAGGTCACGAAGTGATATTTTAAAAATTTTCGTGAAACCTATGTCCACTTTTATGCAAGACAAACACACAAAACATTGCCAGTATCATCTCTAACAGGAAACGGTGTGTCAAGAAATTATTTAGAGAACTGTGAAACACTCTGGCATGATGGCAGCAAACACCACAAAGACTTACATTTGACTCAAAGTGTCTCAGAGTGTCTTCCTTGTGCTTAAAAATAGTATGTGAATATTCCTTGTTCACTTCTTTTTGCAGAATTCTTTATATTTTGACGTATGGTGGTCCTGTCAACATATTGGATTCGTCTGGTTGAACTCCTTTGTAATGTTCTCAGCGCATTTTATGCCTTCAAAATATTGCGACGTGTTGCACCGGTGTGCGCTGCACTTGGGAAAATGGCAGAAAATTGATCACGGATACAGCAACACACCACAGCATGTGTAAGTTATACCAGTGATTTTATACTGAATTCTGACTACTGAATTCTGGTATGAAGTATAATTCCGTTGTCAATACTAATGTTTAACAAAAGTGAAAATCATAAACTTTTGCTGAAACTTTCCTCAAGGAATCTTTTAAGCATCCACTTTCAAATAAAGAATAAAAATCGGGGGTCACTGTGCAAATTTTGGTACCAGAGAAATAAATAACCAATGATTTACCGATATTTGAAATTCAAAATGGATGCCATCCCTATGTCAACTCCATTGAGAAAAATAAAATTTTCTATTTTCGAAAAAGTGAGACCGTGAAAATTTTTCTTACTCCAAGGGCTTCCAAATGAGCCCCCACAAGTGGTAGATCAGAAAAGAATTGTAAAAGTTTGAGAGTCTGACTCTCTGTCCTTGATGTACACTTCAATCCATGCAGACTGTATTGACAAGTTGAACACCAGGTGTTTCGAAGTCATTCTAGGAGTAGAACAAGGAACTGTATTTTGCTAACAGAAGGAACATACTGGAAAGTACATCAAAAGTTATTACCAGTTTAGATTAAGTCTGTCTCAGCCATATTACACTTTACACAAATATCAACAAGGATTTCAAAGATGCATTTGTCAATCCTACAACCAAGGGGAGGTCATCACTCTGAAACCTAACAATTCAATGCGTTTCAGAAAAGATCAGAAAAGAATGATGTAATTATTGTGTCATATGTACCGGTATATAGCAATGAAGCAGAGAAAGGACGGTGATTGTCATTTGCACTGTGAATGTCAAATTACATATTCATTGTAACATGGTCTGTGTTCTTCCAACAGCTGGTCAGACATGACAGTTTGGCCGCAAGGTGTGTTGGTACGATACAACAAAGGATTATACAAGGCTATGGGCCCTCAAAATGTTGCCTACCCAGCTGACAGTTCACATGCAAGATTTTATGTAAGTACCAGAACTCAGCATTTTTCAAACATCTCATATCTTGCCAAAGATAAATATTTTACCGTGAAAAGAGCTAAATTGAGACACAACTGAATTCATATTTCTATTTCATATTTAGCGGATGTACATATAGAGTTTGGTATCATGTTGAATGACAGTCAGCCTATTCTAAGGAATCTACAAGAAGCAATATGTTGCTCCCGAGCTTATACCACAGGCACAGTAGCGTTTAAATGCATTTACACCCACTAGCTCAGATAGCAAGAGTGACATTGATGAGTTTATTTCTTGAAAAATTTTTCCTTTTTGAATGGCAAACCCTTCTGAAGTTGCATTGTCGTGTTCTCAATGTGCGTAATTGCAAGGTCAAATACTAATTATGGGTATCTCAAAAATGAAAGACTTAAACGTTTGCTCAAACTTCCTAAAGTAAGCTTTCAACCGTCGTCGTTCAAAATCAAGCATAAAAATTGGGGGTCACCATGCAAATTTTGGTACCCGAGGAACAAATTACCCAACATTTACCGATATATGAAATTCGAAATGGCCACCCTCTCTGTGTTATTGCTAGGGGGATAAAATTCCTGATTTTCACAAAACTAAGTCAGTGAAATCTTTTTACTTCATAAGCTTCAAAATGAGCCCCCACAATTTTAACCCATTCACCCCCAGTTCCCTGTATACAGGTCCAACTTTACCATAGAAAACAATGGATTTGGACAAACCATGGTGGTGAAAGGGTAAGAGTCTAAATATCTGTGCCTGAGACGCATTCTACCTCATGGTGTTTAACTAAAGGATGACCTCACTTCTCCACTCTCCTTTACTTAGAGATTTGACTTTATGTCCTGGTTTTACCTTATTTCAGCTCAAGTCTGACACTGATGATCTTACAATATTTTTTGCTTCCATTTTCTATTACAGTTTATGTTTCACAAGCCATTACGGTTGCTGAACTGGTTGATAATCCTTCAGCTCATCTTGATATTTTATCAACTGTACCTGCTGCTACGATCCACATTCTGGAATCACATCATCACACTATCCTTGATGCTTTTCTCAAATTACTACATCATCTTTAAACTTCTCAGAGATCGATTCGTTCTCGCCAAAGTTTATTCAAGCAAAGATTAAATAATTACATTTTAAAAAAGAAAAGAAATGCTATTTTTGTTGACTATATCTTTATCAGTCAGAAATTTTCAGAGTTCTACTAAATGTAAATTTCACTATATATTTTGTTTTGTTTATAAGCTCATTCAGATTTGCCTGTTCTGTCAACTGAGCATGTAACTCTCGGTTCCAAGTGCCGGTATTTCTTCCTGGTTCTGTTTTCCTCCAGTTGCAGTGTTTTCTTGACAATGATATCATCTTGATTGTCCATAAGGCAATGGATTTACCACCTGTGGAAGAAACCCTATCATTGTACACATGGTGAATACACCAAATGTTTTTGTTGTCACAGTGTAGGGATAGGACCATCAGATCTTGGGAGAGTTAGCCAGGATACTTGCATGCAAACTGATTTTGGTTTAAAATTTGACAAAATTTTTGTGGATCTTTCTTCCATTTCTATTTTATTTTTGTCTTTATTCTATTTCTTCCATATTTGATTGCATTTTATTACACTGACATTCATATGAATCTTTGTCCTCCAAAAATCAGTATGGCTGTAAAAAATTTCGATTTAGTGATTTTACTCTGCAAATTTTCCCCCTTATTTGACTACCCTTTCCCAGAATCTCATTGTCCATCCCTTCGACGATTTCAAACCTTGGCAGCAATTTCACCTTAAGGATTGATGAACCACATCTCATACAGAACATACCATAGATCACATTAGTGAGTCTCGGAACAACATCAACGCCAATCTGTCACTTTGACTAGAATCGCATGACTGTATCAGAATGGTTGAATATGGCTCTGCTGTGAGATTGACCTAGCTAAACCATGCACCCCATTTTCCATCGCAATGGTTTAGCCATGTCCTTCATTACCAAGAAACAACTTGATCTCTGGTCATCTGGTACCAGGTGTTATCAGTGGAGTTCACATTTCAAGTAACCCTTTGAGTGCTGCGATTTTTTCCTCATCAAAATTTTAGTGCAACATTTTACAAATTTTTGTGATTTTTTTTGTAATTTTTTGATAATTTTGGATCACATCGCCATCACTTTTCATGGGCAACACTTTTTGATCCAAATTTTACTAAAGTCTAGAAGAAACTTTCCATCTGAAAAAATAATTATGTGGATTATATCTAATGAAGGAGACAGACTTTGGCATTCAAAGGGTTAATAAGTCCTTAAACTTCTGTGAGACTGAACACTGTAACCGTAATTGGTGTATTCACAGGCCAGATGAAATATTGAAAATCCTCAACTTCATCAACTGAATCATTTTATAACCAAGAGGACTGAAAATTTTAGAAGTGATTGTATCCAACTCTGAACTGTTTACAGTTACATGCAATACCGTACTTAAAGCTACATTTTAGTGTCTTGCATTAATGGGTTGGGGCCCCATGAAATAAAGCTGCCATACTGTTCAAGATTTCAAATTTCTAACATTGTCTGCGATAGTTTCAGTGGTGGACTGTCATAACAGATCAGTGCTGCCCCGTAGAACTGTTTAGCCAGATGTTCAAAATTCTACTGAAATACACCACAGTTGACAGAACATGCTGAATTCTAGAGCCTTTTATCTTTAAAAATCTCATCTTGTATTTGAAGTTTGAAAAACTTAAGAGAAGGTATCTCATTTCACCAGTAATGTTACAATCTGAGATGTGACAACACTTGTTGGAGAAGTTTCTAGAAAAGACAGAATGCAGGTATGAAGAAGTGTTTGCACGATATAAGTATTTGGGTCAAGTACTTCTCTTGGCCATTGTGTCACTTGAAGGATGAGGTTGGCGAATAGAAACCTATAACAGCTTTAGTCCTGTAACATCATCTATTACAAAATAACTATCTACCGAGGAGAATTACTGAAATGTACATTGCCACAAATCCATCCATTCTGTAGTCTTGAAATCAAATACACAACACCTGCAGTGACAAATAAAACATTGTTTTGCCAAAACACTATTTTGCTCAAGACTGCTTTTTTTAGCTCCCATTTGCCATACATATATGGCAATTGGGAGGTTATATGGTTGAAAAAAGTCTGTATGTGAGATGTCTGTCTGTATGTATGTATGTATGTATGTATGGATGTCTGTCCGTCCAACGCAAAAACTCTGAAACTGCTGCACGTAAAAAGCTGATTTTTGGTGTAGTGATGCCATATGTGGTCTGGATGTGCCGTTGTTAAAATGAACTTGTTAGTCTCATGGATATGCAAATGAGGTAGAAAAAAGGCGAAAATGGTCAAAAATCAATAACTCAGGAACTACTCTTCTGATCATTGTCATATTTGGTTTTTAGGTACCCTGGGCCCCACTCATTGAAACATATAGATTTGGTGTCAATATTGGCTGCTTTCTATTTTTAATGAATTTTTTCTCTATTTTTTTGCCATTTCAGTAAAAAATTGTTCCTCTGAAACCAATGGTCTGTTCGCTTTAAAATTGGTTTGCAGGTTTCTTGTGATGACCCAAAATAAAATTCATCGAAATTATGGCAAAATATGCATATTTGTATTTTTTGGCAATTTTTGCCATTTTTGGTCAAAAAAATCTTCTTTGAAACTGTGTATGCCATTATTTTCTAATTGGGTGTGCAGGTTTCTAGGAGTGACCTGAAGATGACTTGGTGAACTAAAGGCGAAATTTGCAAATTTGTGGTACTTTTTGCCATGCTTTCAAATTTGGTACACAGGTGAAATGTATGTACGTCATTCATTTGTATGTATGTATGTATGTATGTATGGATGTATGGATGTCTGTCCGTCCAATGCAAAAACTCAAAAAAATAATTAATATGATTTTAAATAATTGAATTAATTAGGAAATCAACAAAGCCAAAATAATTTTAGTGTAGAATTATTAGAGAGTTCAACATTTTTGACAGTTCATAGTGAAATGTTTACTATTTTGGATGATTAAAACATGTAAAGGCAACTTTCCTGAATCCTAACTTTGACATGTATTGTTCTCTGTATGTTATCTAAAAGAAATTGCTCATAATAGTTTGTCATGATAGGTTGCCCAAATAAAGAGAGATTGAGACAGTTCTGATTTCCAGTTGTAGTCAACTTGATAAGGATTAAATAAAATTACATTTTGAGGGAAAAAATAGAGTGGTCAATCAAAAGAGTGGTCAAAGTGATACGGTTTTTATGGTAAAGCTGGGCTATAAGATTCCTCATGTTCTATTTATAGCAATTATGCAATCTGTTAAACAGTGCAATGAAAGAGTTACATGATTCCTTATAATGCTTTTGATGACCTTGAACTTCTTAAGTTGCAGACATCTGTCTCTTCAGTGTGCTTTCTCTGAGTACGTACAGTCTCAACGAACTTACTTGCAATGTTAATTTGAGAGTTAAAATGTGCTTGGTTAATAGGATGAAAATACTGATAAAGATAACAAGCTGAAGATTCTTTATAGCCTGGCAGATATTCTGGGTTTTTTTACATAATCTTGATAAACAAGGTATGTTTACTTTAATTAGAATGTAATTAACTCTTGTTTATATTATTATAAGCAGTAGTATCAAGTTGAACAAGCTGATATTGATAGGTTGGGCGGCTGTTGGAGGTTAAAAGCTGTAAAAATAAATGTATGTATTCATGTCTATGTGTCTGTCAGTCTGTCTGTCTGTCTGTATGTATGTATGAATGTATGTATCCATGTATGTATGTATGTATGTATGTATGTATGTATGTATGTATGTATGTATGTATGTATGTATGTTAGTATGTGCGGCTGTATGTCCATCCACATTAAAATTCCTAAACCGCAGCACCTACCATCTTTGTATTTGGTGGACAGGTGCACCCAGGGGTGAAGATGTGAATTTGTTCAAATGAATATGCCAAAGTCAAAAATATGCAAATGTGGCGGGAAAAAAAGGAAAAATCCTGCAAATTGCTAAAACTCTGTAACCACTGACCAAATTTGGTTGAAACTTGGTATGCACGCTCTTTATAGTGACTTAAGTTACATTTCTTCAAATTGTGGTGAAATGTTGAAAGTTGTATTTTTGGGGCGATTTTCCCATTTTTGGTCAAAAAATCTTATTTTCTGAAAGCTCTCATCCCATTGCCTTGAAACCTGTATGTATTATCCCAGGGTTTGCCTTTGTCAGATTCGTTCAAATTGTGGTGAAATTTTCATATTTGTATTGTTGGGGCAATTTTTCCCATTTTTTGTCAAAAAATCATTTTCTCCCAAAGTATTTGTTGGATTGCTTTAAAACATGGTAGTCTTGATCCTAGGGTTGTTTTCTGTCAGATATGTAAAAGTCATTATGAGATGGAGCATTTCATATTGCTGGGGTATAAGATTAATTTGGACTTACAATGGAATTTTCTTAGTAATCAACCTGTAAGAATGCAATGTCATGTTTGTACTAGTACTTGGTATTTCTATAAAATGGGAGCACAGTGTCATTGACACTATTTTTTCATGGGGTAGTTGCAGGAGGGTTTGTTACATGCAAGCAACACCATATATTATGGTTCTTGTCGCTTCACAAAGAAAAATACCTGAAATCTCATGTTCATTCTGAAATATCTAGCATGATTGAGGTATGTATATTGAAATACCCAGTATTCGGTGTGCTTACAGAATGAAATATAAGTATTTGATATACGTACTTAAATACTCTGTATTTGATGTGCATACCGAAATCTCTAGTATTTTACATGTATACTCAAATACCCAGTATTTGATATGCATACTGAAATACCCTGTATTTTTAATATTGAAATACCACGTATTTGATATGCATACTGAAATATCTAGTGTTTTACACTCCATATTTGAATTTCATATTGAAATAACAAGTATTTGATATGCATGCAGATCTATCCACTATTTGACATGCATACTGAAATATCTAGTACTTTACATGTATACTCAAATACAAATACCCAGTATTTGATGTGCATACTCAAATACCCTGTATTTTATATGTATATTAAAATACCACACACTTGATATGCATAATGCAATAGGGCTGATTCTGAATGAGGTCAGAGTTCCATAATTAAAGAGACAAAATATTTGTCAACAAATTTTATGAGACGTTTTAAAATTATCCTAATAGGAATTGTGGAAATGGAATTTTGTTACAACTGATGCTCTGACAGAAACCGTAAAAATTACAAGTCCAACAATACAACCATAAGCTGCCCTAACAAAGATGAAATTTGACTGAAAGTGACAACAGGACCAAATGCCAAACATGCAAAATGTAGCTACGATCTTGATCAGTTCTGTACGTATACTCAGGATTTGACATTTGTACACAAGAGGTATTACTATTATAATTACTATTCGATTCGCACTACACATACCGCAACATGCACCGTGCATGACATACAAAAGAAGAAAATGTTAAAAGAACAGCAGCAGTCTGAGATATTAAGCATTAAAGCAGCCCAAAAAGCAAGGAACTGTAACATGAAGAAAATCAAAAGTAGTCCTGGTTAAAAGTATACAGTCACCTGTAATCTGAATATGCCCATATATGGTCAAAGGGGCATTCCTTGATATTAAAAAGCCCATGTGAGGGCACTGTTTTTAAAAAGCAGCCACCCGCTTAAAACCTGTGATTGGTTAGCAAAATTGGAACAGGTGACAGCACTACATGCAACTTGTTTGATCACCTCTTTCACTCCTTTGCCTTCTGATATCGCCGTAATGATTTGCAATGATTTTTCAATGGTGGTAACAAGGCCTCACATCATGAAAATTTGATTTCATGATGTCTTATGTAATAGTGCAACAAAAGGTTTGCACATGTATCATATTTAGCCAGAAATCTTGTTGCATATTTTGACAAAAAGATCAGTAAAAAATGGAAACAGATTTTAAATTGTTGGCCATCTTAGTGTGCATACGACAAATAAAATGCATGTACCCGGATTTTCCTTGCATCTTTACTTCAAAAAATGTATGCATTAGAGTTGTCATCAGCTTATACTGTTGTCATTTGAAATTGACAGTGACTTTACTATCACAAAACACAAACTTCACTTTAAGTACAGTAGACTTGTTCCGAGTGATATTTCTGTGAACTGCCACTTTTATCATTCTTTATGATAAAATTATCTTTTAAAGTTTAAATATTTATACATTGATGTTTCCAAAATGTCAATATTGATCTTATTTACAAACTTTTACTGTACAGCAAAATATTTGTATTTAAATTAAATGTAAAAGATAAACCATAAGACATTGGGAGAAATATGTCATGGCTTGAAAAACATGTAAAGTAAAAATTACAACAAAAATATGTTTGTGGGATCTATTCCCGATTACCAAGAAATATACTTGTTTGTGTCCAGTTGATAGCCATAAAGGATGCATTGTAACCACAAGTCTTGACCAAGAATAACATAATATGTATTATTTTGCATGTTCCTTACTGTTTATGAAACATCCTCCAACTGTTCTGCCCTAAAAGCCCTACTAGCTGTAACTCTTGAAATTCGTTGCGCTCAAAATATCTTCCGATTTTTTCTGGTTCTCTCTCAATTCTACTGTCTGTAGGGATATCGGCTTGTACTGCATTATAAAAACCATTCTTTTGTGAAACACTGGACAAGCAGTTTCAAATTTATTGGTCGTATTGATTTCCCACCATTTTAAAAAACTAGTAATATTACAAAGAATCCAAACAGACAATGAAATGGTGAAAAACTTTCAGCCGTATGCATTACACAAAACTACTTTGTGAACTTCTGTAAAGATTTGAATGCAGGTATACACAGTATCCACAATTTTTGCTGTTGCGCATTGTAACTGTGATTTTATGAGTGGGCACTTATTTAATCTCAGTGTAAACTTTATCACATTCAAAATTGCACAGTACAGTCCCAGAAGGGAGTTAATATGAGTGTATACACACCCCTGAGTTCATTCTCACAAAGTTATTTTTGTTTGAAAGTAAAATCGTAAAAATACACACAGGCCTGCTAAGGTCCATAGACAAAACCAGCAACTTGCAGTCCCAACTTTGACCACACAAGAAGAACTTCTTTTCTAAGTACTTTCCGCCAAAATCAACTAGATTCAAATCTATGCCTGTCTGAATCACTCAACCACTCACAGACCGCAAAAACATTTGCTTGTGACATCCTGAACCATTAGTTTGCCTGCGATGCAGTCATGGGCCCAGTAGTGGCTCACCATAGATATGTTCATGCGAGGCGACTCAAGGGTGGCTGTGTTCACAGGGCCAGGCTAAGTCTCTTATGTTTTCTCTTTATTTGTTTGTTCACAAATACAAAGAGTAAATCACAAATTAGCTGAAATATGATGGTGCATGTTTGTTTGAAATGAAGTAATAAATAACATGTAAAATATAAAATATAAACAGAACACACACTTCTCGCCTGAACAGAACACTCTACCCCAGACAATTACAGTCACGTACAGTTAAGTTATACATGTACTTGAAAGTGTGTGCGTACTGCTCTGGCTTCATTTTACATTTTATATTGCTTTATTTCAAACAAACCGTCGTCGTAAACCACGCGCCTCTTTACGGCAACAGCTCAGCAATACCCGTTAAGAACAAACGTATATCAAGTCATTGACAATGACATAGTCCCCACTTGTAATAGGAGTATTAGTCTTGATGGGGCAGGGAAATGTGGTCATTAAAAAGTATCACTGGAGTGTATATGTTGAGATCTATGGGCACATAGGTCTACGTCGTTGTTCCCAATTTGAAACACATGAGGCATGTCTAAGTTATGGTTTTAAATCGGGAAAAAAGATCAGACCTCTAACTGTATTGGCCAGCCAAGAAATACGTATGCGCATAATAAATGAGGTACAAGATGTGACATCTTAAGGTCTAATATCCTATCAAAATTGGAGGGTATAGAACTTGTGGTTACTGAGTTATGCATATATATGTATAATCAAGGTCAAAGGTCATCGAGGTCACGTGACATTTTGAATAAAAAAAATTGTATTGCTAATTAATCACTATATGCCAAAAATCAGACCTCCAGCTCTATTCGCTTGCCCAGAATTAGATGTGTGCATAATTAATAAGGTAAAGCATGTGTTGTCATAAGGTCTCCCATCCTACTTGCTGTGGAAACGCAGCTATCTGTTGGCGGAGTAGCGGGGATCGCTATGCGGGTCAAAGGTCAACCCCGCCACAGATAGCTGCGGGCCAACTGCCATCGAAAGTGGGTCTATTACGACGACACAACATGTATCGGAACTTTGAACGGCAAAATAAACCAAAGTGAGCGTAATTCAATAAAATGACCTATACCTGCCTGAACTCTGATTATTGCTCATTCCCTAACTCCTTTTGTGAACAAAATTTCTGGTTCGTTTACGTAATTCGGCCGATTTTCCAAGGAGTACTCAAGATTTTCACTCCAGCAGCGAACTTTGACTTCTATTGATATGCTAATGAGGATGTCGCTCGTTTGAACGTGAATAGCGTGACGGTCGGTCAGATCCTATTAGTGGAACTGTTTACACTGATATGGGGGTGAACAGATCGAAACCTGCAACATGCCTTCTTATCAAAAAATACCACCTCCTAAATTTATGTTTTATGAAATTTTTATTACATATCATGTTAAAATGTATCACCAAATGTTGAAATAACTGTTTAATATTAAAGTTTATTCCACAGATTTTCAAGAAATGTTTTCGTATAAAGTAAAACCTAAACTTTAAGTGCAGGTGTTCTGATTGGATCTATGGGTGTAACATGATCTGGAGGGAGCGAGTACGTTGCCCAGGGTCTATATGAATATGTCAACGGTGGTATAACTCATACCACACGGTGACTGATATCAGCCGTCTCACTGACATGCCATCGAACAAACGGCAAGATCGACAGTGCAAATATATAAAAAAAATGTGGCTAGATTTCAGAAATTGTTTAAAAACTTTGATCGATGTAAAACGTCGTTTGGCAATACTTTCCCTCAACCTTTGAAGTTGAAGCAATAACTCAAGTTTATGTCTCGAAATTCGAGATATCTGGATATACCTCTATGCTGGTGCACAGCATTCTGTTAAAGAGGATAATTTGTCTGGAATTTATCGCCCGGCACCATATCAGCGCCAAGTCGGATACCATATCAGCGTTCAACCGTCGCGTTGTTTTTCACTGATTGAAAAGACTCAATGAAACAAATCGGCGAAAGTCTGATGCCAGTGACAATTCGAGACAACAAAATTTCTGGTTCGTTTACGTAATTCGGCCGATTTTCCAAGGAGTACTCAAGATTTTCACTCCAGCAGCGAACTTTGACTTCTATTGATATGCTAATAAGGATGTCGCTCATTAACCTTCGAACGTGAATAGCATGATGGTCGGTCAGCTCTATTAGCATATCAATAGAAGTCAAAGTTCGCTTCTGGAGTGAAAATCTTGAGTACTCCTTGGAAAATCAGCCGAAATACGTAAACGAACCAGAAATTTTGTTCACAAAAGTAGTTAGGGAATGAGCAATAATCAGAGTTCAGGTAGGTATAGGTCATTTTATTGAATTACGCTCACTTTGGTTTATTTTGCCGTTCAAAGTTCCGATACATGTTGTGTCGTCGTAATAGACCCACTTTCGATGGCAGTTGGCCCGCAGCTATCCGTGGCGGGGGTTGACTTTTGACCCGCATAGCGATCCCCGCTACCCCGCCAACAGATAGCTGCGTTTCCACAGCTACCATCCTACTAAATATAAAGGACATAGCACTTGTGGTTACTTATTTATTGACATAAACGTACATTTTAGGTAAAAGGTCATCGAGGTCACATGACATTTGGTCAAAAAATTTCTCTCCTATAGTTATCCCTATGTACCAAAAATCAGACATCCAGCTCTATTCGCTTGCTCAGAATCAGATATGCACATAATTAATGAGGTACAGTATGTGGCGCCATATAGGTCTCCCATCATACCAAATATGAAGGGTGTACCACTTGTGGTTACTGAGTTATGGACAAATATGTATATTTCAGGTCAAAGGTCATTGAGGTCACATGAGATTTTGTCAAAAAAATTGCATAGCTAAGTTATCCCTATATACCAAAAAGCAGACCTCTAGCTCTATTGGCTCGCTCAAAATTAGATATGCACATAATTAATGAGGTACAATATGTGGCGTCATATAGTCTCCCATCATACCATACATGAAGGGTGTAGCACTTGTGCTTACTGAGTTATGGACAAATATGTATATTTCAGGTCAAAGGTCACCGAGGTCAAGTGACATTGTCAAAATATCTGAGATATCTACGTGAAGGGATGGACGAACGGACATGACCCAATCTATAAGCCCCTGGACTTCATCTGTGGGGACTAAAAACTGTGTCACTGCTTCCTTTTTGCAATATGAATACGATGAGAAACTAAATTTTTATTTTTCTTGGCCTTATACATTGGAGTCTATGGACTGCCTTATACATGGGAGTCTATGGAGGTGTAAACTAAAAGTCATCTAACACGGCCAAATTTGATCCCATTGTGAAACAAATCGACGTGCATCTGTATGGGGTAGGGTACTATCCTTGTGCAAAGTTTGAAAGAAATTGACACGGGCATGTCTGAGATATCTGCGTGAACGGACTGACGCACGGACATGACCAAACCTATAAGTCCCCCCGGACGGTGTCCGTGGGGACTAAAAAGCAAACATAAAAGACAGATTTCTCTATGGGGAGGGTTGTGCCCCTCCCACAGAGCGAAATTCGTTACACAGAGTCTTGAAAAACTTTACTACCGGGGGGGAGGGGGGTATCTACAGAAATTTACTTTCCGGCACATCTCAACATAAATTGTTTGCCGTCCTATGTCTCTGTGACCTGACATAATTTTAAATTAGTTTGGAACCCTTGCTACAATTCAGATATTCTTGAACACTGAGTGATACTTTACCAGTCTGTCATTTCTTGTCCAGATATGGATATGATTCGTTCTTTGTCTTCGTTACAGAATCATTGAGGAGTTTGTGTGTGTCTGTGTGATGTATTTGAAAGTGGTACCTTGTTCTGTTTATTAACGAAGTGTTGTTCCAAAATTGTAATTTTAAAACTAAGATACACCTAGCAATCATAAGCTGAACTAAATACTTTTGCTATGTTAGTGGCTCATAGAGTATTTGCATTCAGACTGTTTGTTAGTTTGAAATTTCTGCCATACACTGCCGTAGATTGTGATTTGACATTGGTGTAGGTAAACATATATGAGCCTTCGTGTTTATTTTCCTGTTCTCAATTCTTTCTGCACTCTTTACACACAATGGTCGGATGATAATTATTTGCCTTCAGGTAGAGTGTCGGTCTGAGGCTCTGTCACACACATATAGTCTGATATTTGCATTAGTCAAAATATTTGCGTTCAGACTGTTTGTTAGGCTGAAAGATTCAGTCGCGTGTGGGCGCTCCGGCACACTGCGACCTACGACCCTATAAAGTGGTAAAGGATCGTAGGTCGTAGTGCGCCAGAGCGCCCACACGTGATTGAATCTTTCAGTCTAACTGTTTGCATGTTTATTTGAAAGTTCTGCCACACTACACTCATGTGGTCTGATATTTGTGTGGGAGAACGAATGTGCCTTCAGATTGTTTTTCCTGTTGAATGATTTTCTCCACATATTTTACACAAACAGTCTGATATTTGTGTGGGTCAACATATGTCTCTTCAGACTGCTTTTCTGACGGAATGTTCTACCACACTCTTGACACTTGTGTGGTCTGATATTTGTGTGGGTCAACATATGTGACTTCAGACTGCTTTTCTGACTGAATGTTCTACAACACTCTTCACACTCATATGGTCTTTTGCTTGTGTGTGTCAACACATGTGCGTTAAGAGTGCCTTTCAGACTGAATGCTTTACCACACTCTTTACACTCATGTGGTCTGACCTTCGTGTGGGTCAACATATGTGTCTTCAGAGTGCCTTTCTGACCAAATGTTCTACCACAGTCTTTACATTCATAAGGTCTGGTATCTGTATGTGTCAACACATGTGACTTCAGACTGCTTTTCGTACCGAATGTTCTATCACACTCTTTACACTTGTAAGGGCTGATATTTGTGTGGGTAACCATATGTGTTTTCAGACTGAATTTCCTCTTGAACGTTCTACCACACTCTTTACACTCATGTGGTCTGATATTTACGTGGGTTAACATATGAGACTTCAGAGAGCTTTTCTCACTAAACTTTCTACCACACTCTTTACACTCATGTGGTCTGATATGTGTGTGGGTCAACATATGTGTCTTCAGATGTACTTTCTGTTTGAATGTTTTACCACACTCTTCACACTCATGTAGTCTGATATTTGTGTGGATCAACATATGTAACTTCAGACTGCTTTTCTGACCGAATGCTCTACTGCACTCTTGACACTCATGTGGTCTGATATGTGTGTGGGTCAACATATGTGTGTTCAGATGTACTTTCTGTTTGAATGTTTTACCACACTCTTCACACTCATGTAGTCTGATATTTGTGTGGATCAACATATGTAACTTCAGACTGCTTTTCTGACCGAATGCTCTACTGCACTCTTGACACTCATGTGGTCTGATATGTGTGTGGGTCAACATATGTGTGTTCAGATGTACTTTCTGTTTGAATGTTTTACCACACTCTTCACACTCATGTGGTCTGATATTTGTGTGGGTCACCATATGTGACTTCAGATTGCCTTTCTGACAGAATGTTCTAACAAACTCTTCGCATTCATACTGTTGAACACCTGTGGGAATCCAAACATTTCTCTCATGTTGCTCTTGGCTTTCACATTTTCTGCTTTGTACATCTGTGTGGATCAAATTATGATCATTGAGTTCACACACTGAATAGGGATGACACTGTTCTAATTGTGATGAGGCATCTTTTGATGAACTCAATTCACTGTCATATATCTTACAGTCTTGGCTTTCACACCTACAGAGGCTACCACTCTTGTATTCTCCCAGATTGTGTACCAGTCTTTCACTTTCTCCCCTTTCAAAGCACTCTGCCGAAGTGAAGAATTCTTTGTGTGCTGTCGATCGTTTTTCCGTACTATCAACGTCTGTTTGTTGATTGATGTCATCTTCAGGAATTTTTTTACTGGATCCACTGAACTCCAATGTGATGAAACCATGTAAGACAAGACTTTGTATGATTATTGATGTGCCTGTCAGCAGAGTGATATAAAAACAACATTCCTTGTGAGAAATGAAGTAGTGACATGGCATTATGAAACAACTATGAAGAGACAATGTAAACTTATATATTATTATTACAAGAAAAGAGAAAAGATCTCTCTCTCTCTCTCTCTCTCTGTCTCTAAATATATATATATGTATACAGATACCGTATATATCAACATCATATGGATTAGTCTTAAATACAATGTTATGCAAACTTCCATTAGAATTCTAGCAAGTATCAAAAGTTAATGAAAGGGGAAATCCTCTATCAGCTTTATCACTGAGTAAATTGACTAACTGTGCATAAATTTCAAAGGAGAACAATGGACTTAAATCACATACACAGTCAATGTCAACAACCACTGATGCAAGAGCCAGGGATTGAAAATTGCCCCTTTAAGCAAAAGGCTTTTATCCAGGCCAAAGATAACTTATGCAAATTTGTGCTTTGAATTTCACTAGTCATAATACAACCAATGACAAGTGTAGCAAGCTTTGCCTACTACATGAAACAAATTTGTGGTGGGAATCTAAACTGGTATATGCTATACTCGTACAGTATCTATAAAACCTTGTTTAGCGACACAAAATGGCAATTATACTATACTTTTTTACTTGAGCAACCCATGTTATCAGCCATGAATGCTTTAATATATATATATATATATATATATATATATATATATATATATATATTGCCCACTTAAAAGGGTTGGAAAAATTTTTTAGTCATGACTTGACTACTGTAGCCGTTTGCTCATTACTGCCCCATACAAATAGAAAACTTACTTTCCATTGGTAGAACCTTGTCATGATATTGTTGACATAATGTTTTTGAAAGCATTTCAAAATATCCCACTAGCTGATGTAGCTGGTCAAAATCTCTTGCAGCTTCACAAATTGCTGAACATGCTGAAATAGATTAATAAAATATCTGAAAACTGTGAAATCCTTAAAGCACCAAACAACTATAAAATTTCACAATACAGAACAATAAATGAACTTGTGGCCTGTATGTCTCTGCTGTTGTTCTTAACAGAAAACTATTTGGGAACTTGAAAATTATTTTCTGAGAAAGTACTCACAATGGATATTGGCTTTCACAGATTATGAGACAATAATTTCAACAATTGCAACTCTAGAGGAAAACTGAATCAGTATATCCCACAAAAAACGTAAAAATATCAAGACAACAGTTATTTGCAAAAGCAAGAGCTATTCAGCACAAAAGAAAGTTGGTCCACAAATACAATTTGCAATTAATGACACCATTTCAACATATCAGAATGAACCTCTGAGATTAAGAACCTGAAACCCACAGTTGATAGCTACGACACAAAGCTGTCAGATACAAACATATAATTCAAAATCACCGGAACAACCTCTACATTATCATCCAATGGAGAATTATCACTAAATTTCAAATGGATGGCAAATCATGCACTTGCAGAGAGAAAGAACTTTTAATATAAACTTGTGATCATACACTTTAGGAGACTGACAAATTTTAACAAATAAAACATGTCAACCAAGTATGTGTCAAGGTGGTTTAACCACTAAACTTGTTTGTGTTAAAAGCATACTGCAGTACTGGTACTATAAAGAATGGGAGACAACCGGTATTACGGTAATTTGGTGAATGTGTGAATGTGAGGAAGATGTAATGGCTTATAATAATAATAACAATGTAGCATGGAAGCCGGTATGGAACTCAATAGGAAATAGAATCTTTTGCCTGCCGATGTCGCTCCAATGAAAGTCATTGTTAGTCCTGATCGATGATGGATGAGCATTTCCTTTCATATGACACACTGATTTTGCCATTTGACGGATTTGACACATTTTTTCCCATATTTGAAGAATTTTTAGTGTTTTTTTTCAACAAATTCACAGCTACAAATAGTACACTATATCAATACTTGTTAGATGAATTGATTGAATCCTAATAAAATACAATTTCTGATAATTTCACTTGCAAAATATACAAACATGGCTGTAGTCACCCTTTAGTCTTCATACTAGTACTTAATGCTGAGTCCATCTTATAGCTTTTGGGTCTATATCCCCCTCCATGATGTACATAATGGTGACTCCCTATCTGTACTTCTGGCCATGGAGGTGTTTTACTTCCATGGTATTTGTCTGCATTTTTTAAGCTCTCTGCGTACTCCATATGTACTGCATTATATGATTTGGCATACATGATATTGTAAATACGTCTTTGAGATCACCACACACAGTCATACCTTCAGAACTGATCAGAACGCCGGAAGGAGAAATATCAGCACTACCAGTGCCCGCCTTGTACAGATCTCGAGGGCTGTTCAAGTCCATCATTCCTGCCGACTCCATTTCTGCGGAATAAATACTTCAAAAGGATGCAAGTGGGTGACAGATGTGCGCCGAAATTCCGACTGTGATATTTATGAAGACAACACAAATTGGTAGGAGACCACGTAACTGTAACTGTAAGTGTAATTTCTCGATAGGGTCCATAAGTTAACGCGTCGTCTGAGGACCTCACAGTCGTACCGTCGTTGGTCTGCATGTGTCAGATATTAGACTTGGATTCGGATTCTGATTCGGAATCGACCGCATCATATAATGGGTTTCATTAGGAAAACCTCTCCTGGTTGTGATCAGAAGCCAAGCAAATTGAGCGGGAAATGCGATATTATAGCCACTAAGTGGTTTATTTCCATTTTATGGCGGATTTTGTTGCTGGCTTATCAAAATACGTGATCAAATTTGCGAACGGATTGACTAGTATAGTCACAGGCGACCCAATAGGTTCTGAGTTTTTCACACTGTTTTCTCTATCATTTTCTCTTCTTTCTTCATGCTCTGAATGATCGGAATAAATAAAATAAATGGTTTATATACCTAACCTAGCCTCTGTGACTCTTTATTTATTTTACACTCCATTACAAGGATGTATATCTCTCATACACAATGCTGTAATTAATTAGTCAATACAACTAATTATGCTAATCCGTGGACATATCAGGGATTTTACGGGTTGGTCAACATCGCGAAAGATAGGAATGGCTTTTAACATCACTATCTTTCCGATGTTGACCAACCTCTGATAAGTCCACGGATTAGCATAATTAGTTGTGTTGACTAATTAATTACAGCATGTGTGTATGAGAGATATACGTCCTTGTAATGGAGTGTAAAATAAATAAAGAGTCACAGAGGCTAGGTTAGGTTATATAAACCATTTATTTTTTTATTCCGATCATTCAGAGCATGAAGAAAGAAGAGAAAATGATAGAGAAAACAGTGTGAAAAACTCAGAACCTATTGGGTCGCCTGTGGTATAGTATGAGCGCCTGACTCGATAAGGGGCCGTTCAGTTTTTACGGCCGGGGGGGGGGGCGGCAAAATCCAGGGGGGTCATCATAATTTTGGAATCCGCGAAGGGGGGGGGGGGGTCATCACTTTTTCACTGGTAGGAAAGGGGGGGGGGTCACCACATTTTCAAAAACATAATACCTACAATAAAGTTCACTGTACGCCATGGCCATGATCGACCCTCTTACCGGCGCGCCGCCTAGCGACAGCCCACTACAATAAATTGACTTTATTGTAATACCCCATGACCATCTTGACAGCCGGACCCCTTTAGCGGCCCTGTTCAGTAAAGTTAACTTCGTGCAATGGCCATGATCGACCCTCTTTTTACCAGCGGGCCACCTTTGGTCGCGCCCACTAGAATAAAGTTGACTTTACGTAATGGCCCATGACCCTCTTAACCGGAGGGCTGCCTTTGGTGAACCACTCCAATAAAGTTTACTTTATACAATGTCCATGGACATAAGTTATGTCTATGGAAATGAAGTTAAAAATTGCCTTACAGTCGTCCTAATTAACAGACGTTTGCATGGATGTGGATGAGAAGTTTGTGCACTGGCATCTCTGCTACACGAATAAAGTGCGCCGCATACCGGAGTTCAAATCCAAACCGTGCGGGTAAATTTGACATATGGGTTTGGTTATTTTTCAGCACCGGGGGGTGGGGGGGTATCAAATTTTTTCGTCTGACAAAGGGGGGGGTCATCATTTTTTCGCAAAAATGCAGGGGGGTCTATATTTATTTTGAACACGGGCGACAAGATTTTGCTGCCCCCCCCCGGCCGTAAAAACTGAATGGTCCCTAAGCCAGGGAGAGTTATTGAAAGCGTACATGTTGTACTTAGATGTTTGTTGGTCCAAACACCAAAATTAATCAATAAAAAGTTACTGAAGTGTGTTTTTGTCTTCAACTCTTCATTACTTTCTTTTACTTAGTGATTTGACTTGATGTCCTGGATTTACCTGATTTCAGCTCACAATATTTTTTGCTTCCAATGTACATATTTTCTATAACAGTTTATGTTTCACAAGCCATTGCGGTTGCTGAACTGGTTGATAATCCTTCAGCTCGTCTTGATATTTTATCAACTGTACCTGCTGCTACGATCCACATTCTGGAATCACATCATCACACTATCCTTGATGCTTTTCTCAAATTACTACATCATCTTTAAACTTCTCAGAGATCGATTCGTTCTCGCCAAAGTTTATTCAAGCAAAGATTAAACAATTACATTTTAAAAAAAGAAAAGAAATGCTATTTTTGTTGACTATATCTTTATCAGTCAGAAATTTTCAGAGTTCTACTAAATGTAAATTTCACTATATATTTTGTTTTGTTTATAAGCTCATTTAGATTTGCCTGTTCTGTCAACTGAGCATGTAACTCTCGGTTCCAAGTGCCGGTATTCCTTCCTGGTTCTGTTTTCCTCCAGTTGCAGTGTTTTCTTGACAATGATATCATCTTGATTGTCCATAAGGCAATGGATTTACCACCTGTGGAAGAAACCCTATCATTGTACACATGGTGAATACACCAAATGTTTTTGTTGTCACAGTGTAGGGATAGGACCATCAGATCTTGGGAGAGTTAGCCAGGATACTTGCATGCAAACTGATTTTGGTTTTAAAATTTGACAAAATTTTTGTGGATCTTTCTTCCATTTCTATTTTATTTTTGTCTTTGTTCTATTTCTTCCATATTTGATTGCATTTTATTACACTGACATTCATATGAATCTTTGTCCTCCAAAAATCAGTATGGCTGTAAAAAATTTCGATTTAGTGATTTTACTCTGCAAATTTTCCCCCTTATTTGACTACCCTTTCCCAGAATCTCATTGTCCATCCCTTCGACGATTTCAAACCTTGGCAGCAATTTCACCTTAAGGCTTGATGAACCACATCTCATACATAACATACCATAGATCACATTAGTGAGTCTTGGAACAATATCAACGCGCAACCTGTCACTTTGACTAGAATCCCTGATTGTATCAGAATGGTTGAATATGGCTGTGCTGTGAGATTGACCTAGCTAAACCATCCACCCCATTTTCCATCGCAATGGTTTAGCCATGTCCTTAATTACCAAGAAACCACTTGATCTCTGGTCATCTGGTAGGTGTTGTCAGTGGAGTTCACATTTCAAGTAACCCTTTGAGTGCTGCGATTTTCTGCTCATCAAAATTTTAGTGCAACATTTTACAAATTTTGTGATTTTTTTGTAATATTTTGATAATTTTGGATCACATCGCCATCACTTTTCATGGGCAACACTTTTTGATCCAAATTTTACTAAAGTCTAGAAGAAACTTTCCATCTGAAAAAATAATTATGTGGATTATATCTAATGAAGGAGACAGACTTTGGCATTCAAAGGGTTAATAAGTCCTTAAACTTCTGTGAGACTGAACACTGTAACCGTAATTGGTGTATTCACAGGCCAGATGAAATATTGAAAATCCTCAACTTCATCAACTGAATCATTTTATAACCAAGAGGACTGAAAATTTTAGAAGTGATTGTATCCAACTCTGAACTGTTTACAGTTACATGCAATACCGTACTTAAAGCTACATTTTAGTGTCTTGCATTAATGGGTTGGGGCCCCATGAAATAAAGCTGCCATACTGTTCAAGATTTCAAATTTCTAACATTGTCTGCGATAGTTTCAGTGGTGGACTGTCATAACAGATCAGTGCTGCCCCGTAGAACTGTTTAGCCAGATGTTCAAAATTCTACTGAAATACACCACAGTTGACAGAACATGCTGAATTCTAGAGCCTTTTATCTTTAAAAATCTCATCTTGTATTTGAAGTTTGAGAAGGTATCTCATTTCACCAGTAATGTTACAATCTGAGATGTGACAACACTTGTTGGAGAAGTTTCTAGAAAAGACAGAATGCAGGTATGAAGAAGTGTTTGCACGATATAAGTATTTGGGTCAAGTACTTCTCTTGGCCATTGTGTCACTTGAAGGATGAGGTTGGCGAATAGAAACCTATAACAGCTTTAGTCCTGTAACATCATCTATTACAAAATAACTATCTACCGAGGAGAATTACTGAAATGTACATTGCCACAAATCCATCCATATTGCAGTCTTGAAATCAAATACACAACACCTGCAGTGACAAATAAAACATTGTTTTGCCAAAACACTATTTTGCTCAAGACTGCTTTTTTAGCTCCCATTTGCCATACATATATGGCAATTGGGAGGTTATATGGTTGAAAAAAGTCTGTATGTGAGATGTCTGTCTGTATGTATGTATGTCTGTCCGTCCAACGCAAAAACTCTGAAACTGCTGCACGTAAAAAGCTGATTTTTGGTGTAGTGATGCCATATGTGGTCTGGATGTGCCGTTGTTAAAATGAACTTGTTAGTCTCATGGATATGCAAATGAGGTAGAAAAAAGGCGAAAATGGTCAAAAATCAATAACTCAGGAACCACTCTTCGATCATTGTCATATTTGGTTTTTAGGTACCCTGGGCCCCACTCATTGAAACATATAGATTTGGTGTCAATATTGGCTGCTTTCTATTTTTAATGAATTTTTTCTCTATTTTTTTGCCATTTCAGTAAAAAATTGTTTCCTCTGAAACCAATGGTCTGTTCGCTTTAAATTGGTTTGCAGGTTTCTTGTGATTAGTCTGGTTCCCTGAGCCATTTCCCGGTAGAGGGCGTGGGGAAATATAGGGTCAGGTACCGGCTAATGTAAACATGGACGCTATTGGGTTAAAATAAAACAAGCTGTGACTGGATGAAAGTAACACTTGTAACTTTTTCTCATGTTTCTTGGGTTTCGCACTTTCAGGCTCACTTGACACCAACTTCTTGTTTGTACCACAAAGCTGTGGAGGTAAAACGAAAGACTTTTTACCTCCATGATTTAGCCACTGTGATTCAGCACACCTCTTGATACTTTTAGAACGTCGACCTGATGCCTGGCATTTTTCACGAAATTCGGACACCATTCTATCCATCGAAATAAATCGTCGTTCACAGTTCCAACAAAGTTTGCTTTCAATTAGCTGTGATATCGCAGCAGTACTTGTGGCGTGTCTCGAACGTGCTCTGGTCATCGGGGTCACGCCACAGTCGGCGATGACCTCAATGACCATAGCGCGTTCGATACACGTCACAAGTACTGCTGCGATATCATATCACAGCCAGCCTTCAATCACCTCTATTTCTCCGTACTTCTGGATTAATCCTTTCAGTTATGTTTCCCGTCTCGTGTGCCAATGTTTTTGGTTCGGATACCAGTGTTCGAACATAATTCTGATCCAGTCGAATTTGACCGGCGTTTTCATAGAAGCAGCCATATTTGTTGTAGCTTGTTCTGTCAGGTGACTAACCTCCGCCATGTTGAACAAAATTCTGTTCAAGATGGCTACCCGGTACCTGACCCTATATTTCCCCACGCCCTCTACCAGGGAAATGGGTCAGGGAACCAGACTATCTTGTGATGACCCAAAATAAAATTCATCGAAATTATGGCAAAATATGCATATTTGTATTTTTTGGCAATTTTTGCCATTTTTGGTCAAAAAAATCTTCTTTGAAACTGTGTATGCCATTATTTTCTAATTGGGTGTGCAGGTTTCTAGGAGTGACCTGAAGATGACTTGGTGAACTAAAGGCGAAATTTGCAAATTTGTGGTACTTTTTGCCATGCTTTCAAATTTGGTACACAGGTGAAATGTATGTATGTATGGATGTCTGTCCGTCCAATGCAAAAACTCAAAAAAATAATTAATATGATTTTAAATAATTGAATTAATTAGGAAATCAACAAAGCCAAAATAATTTTAGTGTAGAATTATTAGAGAGTTCAACATTTTTGACAGTTCATAGTGAAATGTTTACTATTTTGGATGATTAAAACATGTAAAGGCAACTTTCCTGAATCCTAACTTTGACATGTATTGTTCTCTGTATGTTATCTAAAAGAAATTGCTCATAATAGTTTGTCATGATAGGTTGGCCAAATAAAGAGAGATTGAGACAGTTCTGATTTCCAGTTGTAGTCAACTTGATAAGGATTAAATAAAATTACATTTTGAGGGAAAAAATAGAGTGGTCAATCAAAAGAGTGGTCAAAGTGATACGGTTTTTATGGTAAAGCTGGGCTATAAGATTCCTCATGTTCTATTTATAGCAATTATGCAATCTGTTAAACAGTGCAATGAAAGAGTTACATGATTCCTTATAATGCTTTTGATGACCTTGAACTTCTTAAGTTGCAGACATCTGTCTCTTCAGTGTGCTTTCTCTGAGTACGTACAGTCTCAACGAACTTACTTGAGAGTTAAAATGTGCTTGGTTAATAGGATGAAAATACTGATAAAGATAACAAGCTGAAGATTCTTTATAGCCTGGCAGATATTCTGGGTTTTTTGACATAATCTTGATAAGCAAGGCATGTTTACTTTAATTAGAATGTAATTAACTCTTGTTTATATTATTATAAGCAGTAGTATCAAGTTGAACAAGCTGATATTGATAGGTTGGGCGGCTGTTGGAGGTTAAAAGCTGTAAAAATAAATGTATGTATGCATGTCTATGTGTCTGTCGTCTGTCTGTCTGTATGTATGTATGTATCCATGCATGTATGTATGTATGTACTGGTATGTATGTATGTATGTATGTATGTATGTAGTATGTATGTATGTATCAGAGTTCGCGTTTACGCAAAAATCGTGCGTATTTACGCATTGAAATTGACTCTCTACGCATTTTGTTCATCATTATGCGTTTTCTATACGCAAAGGATAACACCGAAAGCACTCCCACGACTGAGCTTAGGCGAAAACCAGACGAAATTTGTTGCAACACATTTCTGTCAAACACTCATTTTGTGTGGAAAGTTTTGGATTCTCTGGGCGTTGTCTGATAAATTGGCATCGTAGTCCACACGTTATCACGTTGGGCACGTTTATCATGTCAGCTGTGCCAATGAATTACGTTGCTAATTTTCAGGCGAGCGATAGTTTCTGAAAGTGAGTGATTGACAGAAATGTTGCGACAAATTATATAAATGCCAACCGAGCACGATTATCGCGTAGTTCCCAAATTTTGATCAAGCACACATGCAGCATGGCGTCGAAGCAGACAAATCTGTTTTAATTTCTTTCAACTTTGCTCTACGAGTCCGTGAAAAAAATGATTCATTGGTAGAGCAGAAGTGTCTGGATGGTAACTGGTCGTTCAGGCACCAAGTCGTTTCGGCCCAAGTCGTTTCGGCCTCTCAATTTCCGGTCCCAAGTCACTTCAGCACCGCGACCCAAGACGTTTCGGCATCTGTGTTTCGATTTTTTTTCAAACTATTTAGTAATTAGTGACTGATCCGTCATATTCGTAAGCGTGACCTTTGCGTTCTGACCAGTACTTTATGTGCATTTTGTTTGAATTTTGCCGTGCTGTTTCCTCACCGCTTTCAAACTTTTTCCGTGCCGGCGGCTATTGATATCGATAAACTTGTGTCACAGATTTGAAAATGATATGAAGTTTTTTCTTACGTTCTCTTCCCATGTTCTCACAAAGATTAAGCATGTACGTGAATGTTTAGTGACACTATACTTTTTAGTACTTTGATTTGTAACATTACGCTCCAGCACTAGTTCCCACAGGTAGCCTTCAGCGGTGTCGAAACGTCTTGGGTTGCGGTGCCGAAACGACTCGGACTTGGGGCCTGAAATTGGAAGGCCGAAACGTCTTGGGCCGAAACGACTTGTGCCGAAACGTCCAGAAACCGTCTGGATAAGCTGCCATAACTCTAACTTTTGGGTTGCCCGATGTGTTGTGACGGTTGCATGTATACCCTTCGCTGTTACGTTTCAACATTGTTCAAGTTGTTCGTTAAACTGTTTTCATTGAAATAATGTTACATCGTACAATCCGAATATGTAGTGTAGGTTTATTCAACGGCACATTGTATTTTGCTGTCAGTTTTTTCATCAATCGAGTGCGGAAGTGAAATTACGCACTCAAATCCAGCCATTACGCAATTTTAGCAGACTAATGCGTATGCCGTACGCGAGGAGAAAAAAGTCACCGCGAACACTGATGTATGTATGTATGTGCGGCTGTATGTCCATCCACATTAAAATTCCTAAACCGCAGCACCTACCATCTTTGTATTTGGTGGACAGGTGCACCCAGGGGTGAAGATGTGAATTTGTTCAAATGAATATGCCAAAGTCAAAAATATGCAAATGTGGCGGGAAAAAAAGGAAAAATCCTGCAAATTGCTAAAACTCTGTAACCACTGACCAAATTTGGTTGAAACTTGGTATGCACGCTCTTTATAGTGACTTAAGTTACATTTCTTCAAATTGTGGTGAAATGTTGAAAGTTGTATTTTTGGGGCAATTCTCCCATTTTTGGTCAAAAATCTTATTTTCTGAAAGCTCTCATCCATTGCCTTGAAACCTGTATGTATTATCCCAGGGTTGCCTTTGTCAGATTCGTTCAAATTGTGGTGAAATTTTCATATTTGTATTGTTGGGGCAATTTTTCCCATTTTTTGTCAAACAAGTCATCGTTGATGACACAGTCCCCACTTGTTAGTTGATACCTTGATTACAAGTCCTCAGAGAGGATAGAATCCTCTTCATTAATTAGGTCTGTGATAAAAATACTTTGATACAGATGGCGCTCAATGGCCAAGAATGAGTTCCATGCTGATGAAAACATAAACCAATGTAGGCCACTATCCTAAAGGTCATTAAATGAGTCAACTAGGAATTAATCGACAGGATGTTGCAAAACATTTTGCCTACTAACCTAACACTAACAGATAATCACCGGTACCATATTTCATAAAGTTTGATGCAGTATTTACAACACTATATGAGATCAACATCTGTATCAAGTTTCATCAAATTTAACGTTGTATTTGTGGATATATCACTCTAATTAGGAAAGTTCATTACATATGCAATTACAAATTAATTAAAACGACATTGATAAATGTCTTTTTCACTGTTATTGAATGTGAGCTTAACATCCGTACAAAGTTTCATGAAATTTGATGCAGTATTTCTTGACAATCAGCCTAATTATGAAACTTCAATAATTGACATGATACTGCTAAATGACATGAAACAAATTGACGAGCATATATCTGAAATGGGTCAATGTCCTTGTACCAACTTTGAATGATAGTGGTGGATATGTCTGAGTTATGACTCTGTTTATGAAAAAATCGTAATAAAATGGCCACCTGGTGGCCATATTGGATCATATCACAAAACATATCAATGTGCATATGTATGACATAGGTCAATGTCCTTGTACCAACTTTGAATAAAATCAGTTGAGATATGCCTGAGTTATGGCTCTGTACATGAAAAAATTGTAACAAAATGGCCGCATTGCAGCCATATTGGATTGTATCACAAAACAAATTACGTGCATATCTATGACATTGGTCAATGTCCTTGCACCAACTTTGAATAAAATCGGTTGAAACATGTCTGAGTTCTGGCTCTGTACATGAAAATATCGTAATAAAATGGCCGCCTGGCAGCCATATTGGATTGTATCACAAAACAAATCGACATGCATATGTATGACATTGGTCAATGTCCTTGTACCAACTTTGAATAAAATCGGTTGAAACATGTCTGAGTTATGGCTCTGTACATGAAAAAATCGTAATAAAATGGCCGCCTGGCGGCCATATTGGATCGTATCACAAAACAAATCGATGTGCATATGTATGACATAGGTCAATGTCCTTGTACCAAGTTTGAATAAAATCGGTTGAAACATGTCTGAGTTATGGCTTTGTACATGAAAAAATCGTAATAAAATGGCCGCCTGGCGGCCATATTGGATCGTATCACAAAACAAATCAATGTGCATATGTATGACATATGAATAGTAATCCTTGCACCAAGTTTGAATGAAATCGCTCCTGGCATCTCTGAGATATCTGCGTGAACGGACGGACGGACGCACACACGGACGGACGCACGCACGCACACACGCACGGACATGACCAACTTATAAGTCCCCCCTGACGGTGTCCGTGGGGACTAAAAATCATTTTCTCCCAAAGTATTTGTTGGATTGCTTTAAAACATGGTAGTCTTGATCCTAGGGTTGTTTTCTGTCAGATATGTAAAAGTCATTATGAGATGGAGCATTTCATATTGCTGGGGTATAAGATTAATTTGGACTTACAATGGAATTTTCTTAGTAATCAACCTGTAAGAATGCAATGTCATGTTTGTACTAGTACTTGGTATTTCTATAAAATGGGAGCACAGTGTCATTGACACTATTTTTTCATGGGGTAGTTGCAGGAGGGTTTGTTACATGCAAGCAACACCATATATTATGGTTCTTGTCGCTTCACAAAGAAAAATACCTGAAATCTCATGTTCATTCTGAAATATCTAGCATGATTGAGGTATGTATATTGAAATACCCAGTATTCGGTGTGCTTACAGAATGAAATATAAGTATTTGATATGCGTACTTAAATACTCTGTATTTGATGTGCATACCAAAATCTCTAGTATTTTACATGTATACTCAAATACCCAGTATTTGATATGCATACTGAAATACCCTGTATTTTTAATATTGAAATACCACATATTTGATATGCATCCTGAAATATCTAGTGTTTTACACTCCATATTTGAATTTCATATTGAAATACCAAGTATTTGATATGCATGCAGAACTATCCACTATTTGACATGCATACTGAAATATCTAGTACTTTACATGTATACTCAAATACCCAGTATTTGATATGCATACTCAAATACCCAGTATTTGATGTGCATACTGAAATACCCTGTATTTTATATGTATATTAAAATATCACATACTTGATATGCATAATGGAATAGGGCTGATTCTGAATGAGGTCAGAGTTCCATAATTAAAGAGACAAAATATTTGTCAACAAATTTTATGAGACGTTTTAAAATTATCCTAATAGGAATTGTGGAAATGGAATTTTGTTACAACTGATGCTCTGACAGAACAATACAACCATAAGCTGCCCTAACAAAGATGAAATTTGACTGAAAATGACAACAGGACCAAATGCCAAACATGCAAAATGTAGCTACAATCTTGATCAGTTCTGTACTCAGGATTTGACATTCGTGCACAAGAGATATTACTATTATAATTACTATTCAATTCTCAGGAAAAAATGCACTACACATACTGCAACATGCACCCTGCATGACATACAAAAGAAGAAAATGTTAAAAGAACAGCAGCAGTCTGAGATATTAAGCATTAAGCAGCCCAAAAAGCCAGGAACTGTAACATGAAGAAAATCAAAAGTAGTCCTGGTTAAAAGTATACAGTCACCTGTAATCTGAATATGCCCATATATGGTCAAAGGGGCGTTCCTTGATATTAAAAATGCCCATGTGAGGGCACTGTTTTTAAAAAGCAGCCACCTGCTTAAAACCTGTGATTGGTTAGCAAAATTGGAACAGGAGACAGCACTACATGTAACTTGTTTGATCACCTCTTTCACTCCTTTGCCTTCTGATATCGCCGTAATGATTTGCAATGATTTTTCAATGGTGGTAACAAGGCCTCACATCATGAAAATTTGATTTCATGAGGTCTTATGTAATAGTGCAACAAAAGGTTTGCACATGTATCATATTTAGCCAGAAATCTTGTTGCATATTTTGAAAAAAAGATCAGTAAAAAAATTGAAACAGATTTTAAATTGTTGGCCATCTTAGTGTGCATACGACAAATAAAATGCATGTACCCGGATTTTCCTTGCATCTTTACTTCAAAAAATGTATGCATTAGAGTTGTCATCAGCTTATACTGTTGTCATTTGAAATTGACAGTGACTTTACAATCACAAAACACAAACTTCACTTTAAGTACAGTAGATTTGTTCCGAGTGATATTTCTGTGAACTGCCACTGTTATCATTCTTTATGATAAAATTATCTTTTAAAGTTTAAATATTTATACATTGATGTTTCCAAAATGTCAATATTGATCTTATTTACAAACTTTTACTGTACAGCAAAATATTTGTATTTAAATTAAATGTAAAAGATAAACCATAAGACATCGGGAGAAATATGTCATGGCTTGAAAAACATGTAAAGTAAAAATTACAACAAAAATATGTTTGTGGGATCTATTCCCGATTACCAAGAAATATACTTGTTCGTGTCCAGTTGATAGCCATAAAGGATGCATTGTAACCACAAGTCTTGACCAAGAATAACATAATATGAATTATTTTACATGTTCCTTACTGTTTATGAAACATCCTTCAACTGTTCTGCCCTTAAAGCCCTACTAACTGTAACCCTTGAAATTTGTTGCGCTCAAAATATCTTCTTATTTTCTCTGGTTCTCTCTCAATTCTACTGTCTGTAGGGATATCGGCTTGTACTGCATTATAAAAACCATTCTTTTGTGAAACACTGGACAAGCAGTTTCAAATTTATTGGTCGTATTGATTTCCCACCATTTTAAAAAACTAGTAATATTACAAAGAATCCAAACAGACAATGAAATGGTGAAAAACTTTCAGCGGTATGCATTACACAAAACTACTTTGTGAACTTCTGTAAAGATTTGAATGCGGGTATACACAGTATCCACAATTTTTGCTGTTGCGCATTGTAACTGCGATTTTATGAGTGGGCACTTATTTAATCTCAGTGTAAACTTTACCACGTTCAAAATTGCACAGTACAGTCCCAGAAGGGAGTTAATATGAGTGTATACACACCCCTAAGTTAGTACATTCTCACAAAGTTATTTTTGTTTGAAAGTAAAATCGTAAAAATACACACAGGCCTGCTAAGGTCCATAGACAAAAGCAGCAACTTGCAGTCCCAACTTTGACCACACACGAAAAACTTCTTTTCTAAGTACTTTCCGCCAAAATCAACTAGATTCAAATCTATGCCTGTCCGAATCACTCAACCACTCACAGACTGCAAAAACATTTGCTTGTGACATCCTGGACCATTAGTTTGCCTGCGATGCAGTCATGGGCCCAGTGGCTCACCATAGATATGTTCATGCGAGGCGACTCAAGGGTGGCTGTGTTCACAGGGCCAGGCTAAGTCTCTGATGTTTTCTCTTTGTTTGTTTGTTCACAAATACAAAGAGTAAATCACAAATTAGCTGAAATATGATGGTGCATGTTTGTTTGAAATGAAGTCATAAATAACATGTAAAATATAAAATATAAACAGAACACACACTTCTCGCCTGAACAGAACACTCTACCCCAGACAATTACAGTCACGTACAGTTAAGTTATACATGTACTTGAAAGTGTGTGCGTGCTGCTCTGGCTTTCATTTTACATTATATTGCTTTATTTCAAACAAACCATCGTCGTAAACCACGCGCCACTTTACGACAACAGCTCAGCACTACCCGTTAAGAACAACGTATATCTCAATGTTTCAGCTATGTATTTACCATATGTATGTATTGATAACCAAGCAAAAATAATAAAAACAGGGCCAAAGTCCCTGAAGCTACTATAGACATGGATACAAAATTAAGTATTTCCTGACTGTATGAAATTATCTCACTTAGGTCATCCTAGGGACTTGTAAACCAAATATTAAAGCTGTCTGACCAGCGGTTTTGAAAGAACAAGCAACACAACAGTTGACAGAGCTCTGCTGTGTTATGTAGAGAATAACCTTTTGTGACACATGTATGGATGAAGAAGGTGGATATCTTTTATTAGTCCCCACGGACACCGTCCGGGGGACTTATAGGTTTGGTCATGTCCGTCCGTGTGTGCGTGCGTCCGTCCGTGCGTCCGTCCGTCCGTCCGTTCACGCAGATATCTCAGAGATGCCTGAAGCGATTTCATTCAAACTTGGTACAAGGATTACTTCATATGTCATACAGATGCACGTCGATTTGTTTTGTGATACGATCCAATATGGCTGCCAGGCGGCCATTTTATTACGATTTTTTCATGTACAGAGCCATAACTCAGGCATATCTCAACCAATTTCATTCAAAATTGGTACAAGGACATTGACCCATGTCATACATATGCACATCAATTTGTTTTGTGATACGATCCAATATGGCTGCCAGGCGGCCATTTTATTACGATTTTTTCATGTACAGAGCCATAACTCAGGCATGTTTCTACAGATTTTATTCAAAGTTGGTACAAGGATATTGACCAATGTCATAGCTATGCACATCAATTTGTTTGTGATACGATCCAATATGGCCGCCAGGCGGCCATTTTGTTACGATTTTTTCATGTACAGAGCCATAACTCAGGCATGTTTCTACAGATTTTATTCAAAGTTGGTACAAGGACATTGACCAATGTCATAGCTATGCACATCAATTTGTTTTATGATACGATCCAATATGGCCGCCAGGCGGCCATTTTGTTATGATTGTTTCATGTACAGAGCCATAACTCAGGCATATCTCAACCAATTTCATTCAAAATTGGTACAAGGACATTGACCTATGTCATACATATGCACATTGATTTGTTTTGTGATACGATCCAATATGGCCGCCAGCAGGCGGCCATTTTATTACGATTTTTTCATGTACAGAGTCATAACTCAGGCATGTTTCTACAGATTTTATTCAAAGTTGGTACAAGGACATTGACCAATGTTATAGCTATACACATCAATCTGTTTTGTGAAATACGATGGTATCAACCGGGACTCGAACCCACAACCCACGGCACCCAATCACCTAGCGCAGAGGACAACAGACAAACCGCTCGACTAAATCCCCAATCCTAAAAAAGATTGGTTCAATAGCCGAGCTTAGGATGTTACAATTTTGACTGCGCCCTCTCCACTCGCCGTAGAGTTCGTGAAGCACTCACGCTAGCACACACGCTATCATACACCTCACACAAACTATATCGAAGCGAAGCAATGAATACAACGCTTTACACGTGATACGATCCAATATGGCCGCCATGCGGCCATTTTGTTACGATTTTTTCATGTACAGAGCCATAACTCGAGGCATATCTCAACCAATTTTATTCAAACTTGGTACAAGGACATTGACCTATGTCATACATATGCACATTGATTTGTTTTGTGATTCGATCCAATATGGCCACCATGTGGCCATTTTATTACGATTTTTCATCTCCTGAACTACAACTCAGACATGTATCAAGCGCATTTATTCAAAAGTATTTTTATCACAGACCTAATGAAGAGGACTCTATCCTCTCTGAGGACCTGTAATCAAAGCACCCATTAACAAGTGGGGACTGTGTCATCAACGATGACTTGTTAATACTGTAAGTGAGTTCTGTTGAATAAGTTGAGACTGTACATACTCAGAGAAAGCACACTGAAAAGGCAAATGTTTGAAACTTAAGAAGTTCAAGGTCATCAAAAGCATTATAAGGAATCATGTAACTTTCATTGCACTGTTTACACAGATTGCATAATTGCTATAAATAGCACATAAGGAATCTTACAGCCCAGCTTTACCATAAAAACCCTATCACTTTGACCAATCTTTTAATTGACCACTCTATTTTTTTCCTCAAAAAGTCATTTTATTTTATCCTCACCAAGTCAACCATAAATGGAAATTAGAACTTTCTCTATCTCTATCTCTATTGACTATTTGAGCAATTTCTTTTAGAAAACACACAGGGCACAATAAATGACGGTTCAGAATATGTCAAAGTTGGGATTCAGGAAAGTTGCCTTACATGTTTTAATCCTCCAAGATGGTAAGCATTTCACTATAAACTGTCAAAAAAGTTGAACTTTCTGATAATTCTACACTAAATTTATTTGGCTTTGATAATTTCCTAATTAATTCAATTATTTAAAATCATATTAATAATTTTTTACTGGTGAATTGATAGGGTTTATACAGTACAAGAATTACATACAATGTAAGTCAAATTTTGACCAAAATGACAAAAAAATTCCTTAAAAATACAGATTTGCATATTTCATCACAATTTGAAAAAATCTAAGTTGGGTTATCCCTAGGGACCTGTATACAAAATAACAAAGCTGTCTGACCAGTGGTTATGAAGAAGAAGATTTTTTACCAAAAACACCTTTTTGGCATTAATTTGCCTATTTTCAACAATATCAAAAAATAAAAAAAATAGTTTCTCAAAATCATATTTTTCATCTACACAACAAATATCAAATCGGTAAGTACTGCGGTTCTCAAGATATTTGAGTGGACGGACGCCTCACAAACGGACATACATACATACATACATACATACATACATACATACATACAGACTGACGACGGACGCCGGACGGATACCCATCCCAATAGCTTCTGTAGACTATAGTCTATAGTAGCAAAAATAATAAAAACAAGTCTTTGACAATGACATAGTCCCCACTTGTAATAGGAGTATTAGTCTTGATGGGGCAGGGAAATGTGGTCATTAAGAAGTATCACTGGAGTGTATATGTTGAGATCTATGGGCACATAGGTCTATGTCGTTGTTCCCAATTTGAAACACATGAGGCATGTCTAAGTTATGGTTCTAAATCGAGAAAAAAAATCAGACCTCTAACTGTATTGGCCAGCCAAGAAATACGTATGCACATAATGAGGTACAAGATGTGACATCTTAAGGTCTATATCCTATCAAAATTGGAGGGTATTGAACTTGTGGTGACTGAGTTATGCATATATATGTGTAATCAAGGTCAAAGGTCATTGAGGTCACGTGACATTTTGAAAAAAAAATTGTATTGTTAATTAATCCCTATATGCCAAAAATCAGACCTCCAGCTCTATTCGCTTGCCCAGAATTAGATATGTGCATAATTAATAAGGTAAAGCATATGTTGTCATAAGGTCTCCCATCCTACTAAATATAAAGGACATAGCACTTGTGGTTACTTATTTATTGACATAAACGTACATTTTAGGTAAAAGGTCATCGAGGTCACATGACATTTGGTCAAAAAATTTCTATCCTATAGTTATCCTTATATACCAAAATACCGCAATTATCGGTGTCGCTCAAATTTGATCAGAATTGGTATATACCAGTATGGGTACCAAAGATCAACAATACATATTGTTTCTAACTGTTCAGTGCAGGAAAATTCTACGCTGATGTTATGACAATGATTTCTGCACAGTACAACCAGAAAAACAACAAGAAATATTTAAACCAGCAAAAAAAGAATGGCAAAAGTAAATAAGGTCTGAAACTTTAGGTACTGGAGTTCAACTTTAGCAACATGCATAGCAGAAACGTTTAGTCCCTCTTAGTTGGACCATAGACAGTCTTCCCCCCTCTACTGTCTATGGTTTGATCTGGTCTGTTAATATGTAACAGTTCATAAACAATGACAGGAAATGACTCAAGCCTGTTTCAGACACTGGCCATCACTCCTGCACATTTGCAGGATTTCGCTTTTTCTTACCTCATATGCACATTTTTGACACTGACAAGTTCATTTGAACAAATTCACATCTCAACCCCTGCACCTACCTGTACACCAAATACTGAGATGGTAGCTTTGGCGGTATGGGAGCCTTTGTGTGTGACGGACATACATCCGCACATACCCACAAATATACAGACACAGACGCCACTCAGACTCATCATATAAGCTCTTTTTGGTATTTATATATAAAACCAAATATGAGCTAAAAATCAGACATCCAGCTCTATTCGCTTGCTCAGAATTAGATATGCACATAATTAATGAGGTACAGTATGTGGCGTCATAAGGTCTCCCATCATACCAAATATGAAGGGTGTACCACTTGTGGTTACTGAGTTATGGACAAATATGTATATTTCAGGTCAAAGGTCATTGAAGTCACATGACATTTTGTCAAAAAAAATGTATTGCTAAGTTATCCCTATATACCAAAAATCAGACCTCTAGCTCTATTGGCTCGCTCAAAATTAGATATGCGCATAATTAATGAGGTACAATATGTGGCGTCATAAGGTCTCCCATCATACCATACATGAAGGGTGTAGCACTTGTGGTTACTGAGTTATGGAAAAATATGTATATTTGAGGTCAAAGGTCACCGAGGTCACGTGACATTATTATAAATTAGTTTGGAACCCTTGCTACAATTCAGATATTCTTGAACACTGAGTGATACTTTACCAGTCTGTCATTTCTTGTCCAGATATGGATATGATTCGTTCTTTGTCTTCGTTACAGAATCATTGAGGAGTTTGCGTGTGTCTATGTGATGTAGTTTAAAGTACCTGTAGTACCTTGTTCTGTTTATAAACAAAGTGCTGTTCCAAAATTGTAATTTTAAAACTAAGATACACCTAGCAATCATAAGCTGAACTAAATACTTTTGCTATGTTAGTGGCTCATAGAGTATTTGTATTCAGACTGTTTGTTAGTTTGAAATTTCTGCCATACACTGCTGTACATTGTGATCTGAAATTGGTGTAGGTAAACATATATGAGCCTTCGTGTTTATTTTCCTGTTCTCATTGCTTTCTGCACTCTTTACACACAATGGTCTGATGATAATTATTTGCCTTCAGGTAGAGTGTCAGTCTGAGGCTCTGTCACACACATATAGTCTGATATTTGCATTAGTCAAAATATTTGCGTTCAGACTGTTTGTTAGACTGAAAGATTCAGTCGCGTGTGGGCGCTCCGGCACACTGCGACCTACGACCCTATAAAGTGGTAAAGGATCGTAGGTCGCAGTGCGCCAGAGCGCCCACATGCGATTGAATCTTTCAGTCTAACTGTTTGTATGTTTGTGTGAAAGTTCTGCCACACTACACTCATGTGGTCTGATATTTGTGTGGGAGAACGAATGTGCCTTCAGATTGTTTTTCCTGTTGAACGATTTTCTCCACATATTTTACACAAACAGTCTGATATTTGTGTGGGTCAACATATGTCTCTTCAGATCGCTTTTCTGACTGAATGTTCTACCACACTCTTTACACTCATAATTTCTGATTTTTGTGTGGGTCAAAATATGTCTCTTCAGATTGCCTTTCTGACAGAATGTTTTACCACACTCTTTACACTTGTATGGTCTGATATTTGTATGGGTCAACATATGTGTCTTCAGACTGCTTCTATGCCTAAATGTTCTATCACACTCTTTACACTCATGTACCGGTAGTCTGATATTTGTATGGGTCAACATATGTCTCTTCAGACTGCTTCTATGCCTAAATGTTCTACAACACTCTTTACACACATGTGGTCTGTTATTTGTGTGGATCAACATGTGTCTCTTCAGATTGCTTTTATGCCTAAATGTTCTACAACACTCTTTACACTCATGTGGTCTGATATTTGTGTGGGTCAACATATGTGACTTCAGACTGCTTCTCTGACTGAATGTTCTACAACACTCTACACACTCATATGGTCTTTTGCTCGTGTGTGTCAACACATGTGCGTTCAGAGTGCCTTTCAGACTGAATGTTTTACCACACTCTTTACACTCATGTGGTCTGACCTTCGTGTGGGTCAACATATGAAACGTCAGAGTGCCTTTCTGACTGAATGTTCTACCACAGTCTTTACACTCATATGGTCTGACCTTCGTGTGGGTCAACATATGAAACTTCAGAGTGCCTTTCAGACTGAATGTTCTACCACACTCTTTACACTCATGTGGTCTGACCTTCGTGTGGGTCAACATATGAAACTTCAGAGTGCCTTTCAGACTGAATGTTCTACCACAGTCTTTACACTCGTATGGTCTGACCTTCGTGTGGGTCAACATATGAAACTTCAGAGTGCCTTTCAGACTGAATGTTCTACCACACTCTTTACACTCATGTGGTCTGACCTTCGTGTGGGTCAACATATGAAACTTCAGAGTGCCTTTCTGACTGAATGTTCTACCACACTCTTTACACTCATGTGGTCTGACCTTTGTGTGGGTCAACATATGAAACTTCAGAGTGCCTTTCTGACTGAACGTTCTACCACACTCTTCACACTCATGTGGTCTGATATTTGTGTGGATCAACATATGTAACTTCAGACTGCTTTTCTGACCGAATGCTCTACTGCATTCTTGACACTCATGTGGTCTGATATGTGTGTGGGTCAACATATGTGTCTTCAGATGTACTTTCTGTTTGAATGTTTTACCACACTCTTCACACTCATGTGGTCTGATATTTGTATGGGTCACCATATGTGACTTCAGATTGCCTTTCTGACAGAATGTTCTAACAAACTCTTCGCATTCATACTGTTGAACACCTGTGGGAATCCAAACATTTCTCTCATGTTGCTCTTGGCTTTCACATTTTCTGCTTTGTACATCTGTGTGGATCAAATTATGATCATTGAGTTCACACACTGAATAGGGATGACACTGTTCTAATTGTGATGAGGCATCTTTTGATGAACTCAATTCACTGTCATATATCTTACAGTCTTGGCTTTCACACCTCCGGAGGCTAACACTCTTGTCTTCTCCAAGATTGTGTTCCACTCTATCACTTTCTTCCCTTTCAAAGCACTCTGCCGAAGTGAAGAATTCTTTGTGTGCTTTCGATCGTTTTTCCGTACTATCAACGTCTGTATGTTGATTGATGTCATCTTCAGGAATTTTTTTACTGGATCCACTGAACTCCAATGTGATGAAACCATGTAAGACAAGACTTTGTATGATTATTGATGAACCTGTCAGCAGAGTGATATAAAAACAACATTCCTTGTGAGAAATGAAGTAGTGACATGGCATTATGAAACAACTATGAAGAGACAATGTAAACTTGTATATTATTATTACAAGAAAACTCTCTCTCTCTCTCTATATATATATATGTGTGTGTGTGTATACAGATACCGTATATATCAACATCATACGGAGTAGTCTTAAATACAATGTTAAGCAAACTTCCATTAGAATTCTAGCAAGTATCAAAAGTTAATGAAAGGGGAAATCCTCTATCAGCTTTATCACTGAGTAAATTGATTACTGTGCATAAATTTCAAAGGAGAACAATGGACTTAAATCACATACACAGTCAATGTCAACAACCACTGATGCAAGAGCCAGGGATTGAAAATTGCCTCTTTAAGCAAAAGGCTTTTTATCTAGGCCAAAGACAACTTATGCAAATTTGTGCTTTGAATTTCACTAGTCATAATACAACCAACCACAAGTGTAGCAAGCTTTGCCTACTACATGAAACAAATTTGTGGTGGGAATCTAAACTGGTATATGCTATACTCGTACAGTATCTATAAACCCTTGTTTAGCAACACAAAATGGCAATTATACTATACTTTTTTACTTGAGCAATCCATGTTATCGGCCATGAATGCTTTATTATATATATATATATATATATATATATATATATATATATATATATATATATATATATATATATATATATATATATATTGCCCACTTAAAAGGGTTGGAAAAATTTTTTAGTCATGACTTGACTGCTGTAGCCGTTTGCTCATTACTGCCCCATACAAATAGAAAACTTACTTTCCATTGGTAGAACCTTGTCATGATATTGTTGACATAATGTTTTTGAAAGCATTTCAAAATATCCCACTAGCTGATGTAGCTGGTCAAAATCTCTTGCAGCTTCACAAATTGCTGAACATGCTGAAATAGATTAATAAAATATCCAGGTATTTCAAGGTATCAAAAACGGAGGAGTGAGGGACATAGTGCGGGACACGCAAACTGCAATTTATGGCACTCTGAGGGACGTCCCGCACTGTGTAAAATATTGGACTCTGAGGGAACGTCCCGCAGAGAGTTAAAAACTGGACTCTGAGGGACGGGGGCGCCCCCAACGATGTGCATTGGTATAGCACAAAATCACGATCAGGCCCATGGAGATAGGGCTTACTAAACATTGCGCTGCAGGTCGCTGAAACTGCATGTACTACGTGAAAATTTATCGAAAGGCGTGTTGGTGAAGAGAGTTGCGTGTTCCCCGTGTTGGGGCTGTATGCTATGGGCAGTCTTGAATAATTGGAACGACGAGGATGAAATTTACGCGAGACATGTTTGCCATGTTGAGACTCAGGCTGCTTCAAAGCATGGACTGTGAAATTTTGTGAGGTCGACAAATTAGGTAACAAAAACCCCTCAAACGCACGTGGGTGTCACATCAAAAGTGGCTGCGATTACAGACGGAGCGATCTGTGACACTGCACCGGCCGCACGACGGACGACGCGTAAGTTGACATCGCGTGCCAGCCCTTGGAAATATATTGTAACTCCCGACAGGCATATGTGATAGTCTAATGGCGTTTGATGCATTGAAAGTTTGTAAAAATAATAAAAAATGACATCACCGATCATAAGAAACGTGGTGTTGAAGAAAATAGTTTATAAGAGAAGACTATGACGACCATATTTCTGTAAGTATTGTCTAACTTTGGAAAACCAACATCTGAAGATTTACTTCAACCAACACTTTTGGATATGTTCTACTCTTATTATAAGATTTGTCGAATTTTCGATGTCTGTGTATCGTCTATACCGAAGTCATATCCGAAAGAGTATAATCAGTTCGTGACAGCGTAAACCTCTCTCTCTCTCTCTCTCTCTCTCTCTCTCTCTCTCTCTCTCTCTCTCTCTCTCTCTCTCTCTCTCTCTGGCATTTTTCAATGTTTTATATTTTCGACATTTATATATCAGTCTGAAGTCACTGCTCAATGCAAAAGTTGATGTCAATTTCCCGTATCGGGCATGGTCTCTGTCGTCACTCTAATCGTTAGTTTTTTTCCTGTTATATTCGATATCAGACTCAAAACACAATGTGAACAACGCTGATAATATATTGCATCTTTCGTATCGAAAACCGGTAAAGTTCGTAACTGGTGACATGTCACGGCCTGGAGAAAGTTCATCACCATCGATCGAATGTCCGTGACGCTTTTGCTTCCAAATAGACATATTGAAATGCACAGGGAACTTCGCGGTATGGTAATTATATGAATTTTACCGTGAAGAAAGTCTTTGACTTCAAACTGGCCGTACAACCAACAATAAACATGGAGGAGCAATGATACCGACTTCAGAGACTTCGATTTTTTCTTCATTGCGACCGCTGGTGAGAGCGAGTCGTCGAATTTTTTTCCCACTGGCTATTTGGCTTTGAATTTTCAATTGCCATCATGTGCTAAGTTAAAGCTAGAGAAAAGACGGGCGTTCCCTGTAAATCAATAAGCCTTTGAATATGAAAAAATCGGACATCTGAACCTCAACACGCAGCTTGAAAGTTGTTCTCCGAATCAGGACAAGGACATCGGTGAGGCCGGATTTCACGTAGTAGCTATGGAAACCGACGGCTCCTTCATTGTAAGAAAGCATGCGATGTACGTCTCATGCTCCCCTGGGCCGTGGACTTTCGCCGCATAGCCTCTACAACACCGTCTATTACCTAACCATGCTAATAATCACACGATAGTTCAGTGACATATGTCCTTATTAATTTACCGATCATCGACCGTCGAACACTTCAAAAACAATGGTCGCGGTCACGGATTCAAAGACGTTCACAAGAAGACACTATCAATAAGTAGTGCGCAGAATTATTTTACTGGTTTTGAGAACTTCTAAAATAACTTGTAATCTCACATCAAACCGATATTGTATACCTATCACCGTCGAAGTTTATGTCTTTCTCTGTAGAGTTCTTTTTATCCAAAACACATATCCAGAAGAGTCCCACAGAGCAGTCAAATGAAAGGATAATTGCTTCAAACGAATGAAATTGCACGAAAGAATGAAAATCAACAGCACATCCTGGACGTGATTTAAACAATAGCGCTTGTGAATAGGACTATTCTATTTGAGTAACGGGGATGGAAAGCACAGAACTGTAAAAGTACTGGAAAAACATGCCGTTTTTCTCGCAATTTTTGCAACTGTAACGACCCTTTATTCTTTACTAATACCAATGTTTAGGGCTTACACACACAGTGTACAATGATGTGCAGAACTTTAAAAAAGTACTCTGATGGGAACGAGCAGGTGTTTACACTATAATGGGCGCAGAAAAACAATCGTCACGTCCATAGGTTCAATGACGTTCACGGGGAGACACGATGACAAAGAGTGTCGTAAAATTGCTTTATAGGCTAGTTTTAAGAACATACAATATCTGGTCATCGGTGTACCGCTACCTGTGAATCGAAACGACAAGTGTAGGCCTATAGATTCGAAAATTTATGGGAGAGACACCAAGACTGAGACCGACGTAGCACAACAAACTATTCCGAATTGTGCGTCCGTGTTTAATACAGACATCTCTGCAGGTGATTCTGGTTTCTCAATCGAATCAAAAGTCCGACATTGACAAAATTGACATAAAATATGTCCGAAAAGTTATGTTTTATTAAACTGACTGATTCATCTGCTTTGATATCCCCTAAGCTACATGTAAACAGTCCGGAAAGACTGACATCGATGTGTCCCGGGCCCCCATGCATACAGTATGGTCGTACGTGTTCAAATATTTCTTCACAGTTTTGCAAAATATCTCGTCAACCGGGCGCATGGGCCACGTCTTTGTACGTTGGTCAAAACTAATGACACGATAGGTCTGGATATAACATCGGTCAAAGTAAGATTGAAATATGGAAGACGAAAATGCTTTCATCGATTGACAAAAAATTAGAAGGAACGAGTCAGTAAATATCAAACCATAAAGGGGAGATCTAGACTGCCCTCCCCCATGATTAATCAACTGGGAACAAAATATTTATTCGATCGACAGACTTACACAACCAGAAACAGCATTTTATTCAGATTTAAAATAAGTCACTGCCTTTCCTATAATAACACCCCGTTTGCATTTCGATCTACTCTACTCTGTTCCCGGCGTTATACGGCCTACTACATGTGAGAGGCCGTATAACGCCGGGAACACACAGACCTGTACGCAAGGCTAGGACTGTGGTTGCTATGTCATAATCTGTTCACACGAGAAATTACGTCTCCATACAGATTTTACGTAAAAGCATTTCGATAAACTTCGAGGCACGATCTGCTTGTGATATTATACCATTTCTCGCCATGACAGTGGTGGCAATCCAAGCGCCACATCAGACAGGGCATCATGATGAATGGGCTACATAGAAAGTTATATTTTCTTCTAATGATTTTGCTAAAAACGAAATAAACGTTGGAAGCGATTTCCTGGCGTAGCTTCATCTTTCTTTTCACGTTCTGTTGACAGGATTCAAAATGTCGACGACGCTGTTGGCGATCCATTGCAAACGAAAAAGCCAAACTGAAAAGTAACGCGTCAGCGCGTACCGGACCAATGCACATCGTAGTGGGTGCCCCCGTCCCTCAGAGTCCAGTTTTTAACTCTCTGCGGGACGTTCCCTCAGAGTCCAATATTTTACAGAGTGCGGGACGTCCCTCAGAGTGCCATAAATTGCAGTTTGCGTGTCCCGCACTTTGTCCCTCACTCCTCCGTTTTTGATACCTCGAAATACCTCCAGACTGTGAAATCCTTAAAGCACCAAACAACTATAAAATTTCACAATACAGAACAATAAATGAACTTGTGGCCTGTATGTCTCTGCTGTTGTTCTTAACAGAAAACTATTTGGGAACTTGAAAATTATTTTCTGAGAAAGTACTCACAATGGATATTGGCTTTCACAGATTATGAGACAATAATTTCAACAATTGCAACTCTAGAGGAAAACTGAATCAGTATATCCCACAAAAAACGTAAAAATATCAAGACAACAGTTATTTGCAAAAGCAAGAGCTATTCAGCACAAAAGAAAGTTGGTCCACAAATACAATTTGCAATTAATGACACCATTTCAACATATCAGAATGAACCTCTGAGATTAAGGACCTGAAACCCACAGTCGAAAGCTACGACACAAAGCTGTCAGATACAAACATATAATTCAAAATCACCAGGACAACCTCTACATTATCATCCAATGGAGAATTATCACTAAATTTCAATGGATCGCAAATCATGCACTTGCAGAGAGAAAGAATTTTAATATAATCTTGTGATCATACACTTTACGAGACTGACAAATTTTAACAAATAAAACATGTCAACCAAGTATGTGTCAAGGTGGTTTAACCACTAAACTTGTTTGTGTTAAAAGCATACTGCAGTACTGGTACTATAAAGAATGGGAGACAACCGGTATTACGGTAATTTGGTGATAGTGTGAATGTGAGGAAGACGTAATGGCTTATAGAACTACAATTTTGATGGAAGAAACCAATTACGATAAAATAACGTGGCACGGAAGCCAGTCATGGAACTCAATAGGAAATAGAATCTTTTGCCTGCCGATGTCGCTCTAATGAAAGTCATTTTCAGGGAATGACATCCCCCATATTTGTTAATCCTGATCGATGATGGATGAGCATTTCCTTTCATATGATACACTGATTTTGCCATTTGACACATTTTTTCCCATATTTGAAGAATTTCTAGTGTTTTTTTCAACAAATTCACAGCTACAAATAGTACACTATATCAATACTTGTTAGATGAATTGATTGAATCCTAATAAAATACAATTTCTGATAATTTCACTTGCAAAATATACAAACATGGCTGTAGTCACCCTTTAGTCTTCATACTCGTACTTTATGCTGAGTCCATCTTATAGCTTTTGGGTCTATATCCCCCTCCATGATGTACATAATGGTGACTCCCTATCTGTACTTCTGGCCATGGAGGTGTTTTACTTCCATGGTATTTGTCTGCATTTTTTAAGCTCTCTGCGTACTCCATATGTACTGCATTATATGATTTGGCATACATGATATTGTAAATACGTCTTTGAGATCACCACACACAGTCATACCTTCAGAACTGATCAGAACGCCGGAAGGAGAAATATCAGCACTACCAGTGCCCGCATTGTACAGAGGGCTGTTCCAGTCCATCATTCCTGCCGACTCCATTTCTGCGGAATAAATTATACTTCAAAAGGATGCAAGTGGGTGACAGATGTGCGCCGAAAGTTCGACTGTGCAGATATTTATGAAGACAACACAAATTGGTAGGACACCACGTAACTGTAAGTGTAATTTCTCGATCAGGTCCAGAGTTAACGTCAAAACCTCACAGTTGCGTCGTTGGTCGACCGGCGTACCTCTGAATATTAGACTGGGATTCGGATTCAGAATCGGATTCGACCACATTACATGCGCTTGATAATTGGGTTTCATTTGGAAGACCTCTCTTGGTGGCGCCCACAATATAACACTGGTTATGATCAGAAGCCCAGCAAACTGATCGGAAAATGCGATATTATAGCTACTTTAATAGTGGTTTCTTTCCATGAATTTTGTTGCTTGCTTGTCAAAATACTTGATCAAACTTGGCGAACGGATAAAAGCATAGTATTACTGCGTGACTCAAGGAGCGTAGCGTTGTACCATGGAGGTAGCAGAGAACGCGTACGTAAATCAAACTGATGTTTTCACAAATTAAAAAATTAAGCTTGTATATGCACCAGTCAGAAAGAAGCATACCATGTTGGGTAGTTGGGATCAAAGAGTCCTTGGCCTGGAAGGTGGATTGGCATAGAATGTTTATGACTCTTTAAGGGTTAAAATAGTTACTTATAAGAGACGACCTAACTTTTCCACTTTCCTTAGTGATTTGACTTGATGTTCTGGATCTACCTGTTTTCAGCTCACAATATTTTTTGCTTCCATTTTCTATTACAGTTTATGTTTCACACGCCATTGCAGTTGCTGAACTGGTTGATAATCCTTCAGCTCATCTTGATATTTTATCAACTGTACCTGCTGCTACGATCCACATTCTGGAATCACATCATCACACTATCCTTGATGCTTTTCTCAAATTACTACATCGTCTTTAAACTTCTTAGAGACCGATTCGTTCTCCCCCAAAGTTTATTCAAGCAAAGATTAAACAATTACATTTTAAAAAAGAAAAGAAATGCTATTTTTGTTGACTATATCTTTATCAGTCAGAAATTTCAGAGTTCTACTAAATGTAAATTTCACTATATATTTTGTTTTGTTTATAAGCTCATTTAGATTTGCCTGTTCTGTCAACTGAGCATGTAACTCTCGGTTCCAAGTGCCGGTATTCCTTCCTGGTTCTGTTTTCCTCCAGTTGCAGTGTTTTCTTGACAATGATATCACCTTGATTGTTCCATACGGCAATGGATTTACCACCTCTGGCCAAACCCTATCATTGTACACAGGGTGGAATACACCAAATATTTTTGTTGTCACAGTGTAGGAATGGGACCATGAGATCTTGGGAGGGTTAGCCAGGATACCTACATGCAAACTGATTTTGTTTTTAAAATTTGAAAAATAATTTTTTGGGATCTATTTCTTCTATTTTAATTTTTCTTTGATCTATTTCTTCCATGTTTGATTGCATTTTATTACACTGACCTTCATATGAATCTTTGTCCTCCAAAAATCAGTATGGCTGTAAAAAATTTTGTTTTAGTGATCTTTACTCTGCAAATTTTTCCCCATATTTGACTACCCTTTCTCAGAATCTTATGGTCCATCCCTTCGACGATTTCAAACCTTGGCAGCAGTTTCACCATAAGGCTCAATGAACCTGACCTCATACAAAACATACCATAGATCACGTTAGCGAGTCTCGGAACAACATCAACGTGCAACCTGTCGCAACAATCGCATGACTGTATCAGAATGGTTGAATATGCCTCTGCTGTGAGATTGACCAAGCTAAGCCATGCACCCCATTTTCCATCGCAATGGTTTAGCCATGTCCTTCATTACCAAGAAACCACTTGATCCTCTGGTCATCCAGTGGTACCAGGTGTATCTGTGGAGTTCACATTTCAATGAACCCTTTGAGTGCTACGATATTTCCCCATCAAAATTTTAGTGCAAAATTTTACAAATTTTTGTGAATTTTTTTGTAATTTTTTGATAATTTTGGATCACATTGACATCACTTTTCATGGGCCTACAGTGTTTTATCAAAATTTAATAAAAGTCTGGGAAAAACTCTCCATCTGAAAAAATAATTATGTGAGTTATATCCTATGAAGGAGACAGAAATTGACTTTGGCATTCAAAGAGTTAATAAGTCCTTAAAATTTATGTGAGACTGAACACTGTAACTGTAATTGGTGTATTCACAGGCGAGATGAAATGTTGAAAATCTTATAACCAAGTGGCCTGAAAATTTCAAAACTGATTATATCTAACTCTGAACTGTTTACAGTTACATTCAATATCGTACTTAAAGCTACGTTTCTTTGTGTCTTGCACCATCAATGAATTGGGGGCCCCCTGAAATGAAGTTGCCATATTGTTGAAGATTTCAAAGTTTTAACATTGTCTGCGATAGTTTCACTGGTGGATTGTCATGAAAAATCAGTGCTGTCCCCAGGAACTGTTTAGCCAGATGTTCAAAATTCTACTGAAATACACCACCCTTGCAGTTGACAGAACATGCTGAATTCTAGAGCCTTTTTTATCTTTAAAATCTCATCTTGTATTTGACGTTTGAAAAACTTAAGAGAAAGTATCTCATTTCACCAGTAATGTTACAACCTGAGATGTGACAACACTTGTTGGAGAAGTTTCTAGAAAAGACAGAATGCAGGTATGAAGGAAGTGTTTGCACGATATAAGTATTTGGGTCAAGTACTTTTCTTGGCCATTGTGCCACTGGAAGGATGAGACTCGCGAATGACAATCTGTAACAGCTCTAGTCCTGTGACATCATCTATTACAGAATAACTATCTAGTGAGGAGAATTACTGAAATGTACATTGCCACAAATCCATCCATATTGTAGTCTTGAAATCAAATACACAACACCAGTGACAAATAAAACATTGTTTTGCCAAAATGCAATTTTGCTCAAGACTGCTTTTTTCATGAGGTAGTTGCAGAGGGTTTGTTACATGCAAGCAACACCATATATTATGCTTCTTGTCATTTCACATAAAAAACCCACCCTAAATCTCACATTCATACTGAAATATCTAGCATGAGGTATGTATATTGAAATGTCCAGTATTCGGTGTGCTTACTGAATGAAATATCAGTATTTGATATGCACACTACAATAAAAACTATTCTTTAGTGAAACACTGGATAAACAGTTTCAAATTCATTGGTCATTTTGATTTCCCACCATTTTAAATAACTAGTAATATTACAAAAGAAACCAGACATATAATGCCATTATGAAAAACATCCAGCCGTATGCATTACACGGGACTACTTTGTGAACTTCTGTAAAGATTTGAATGCAGGTATACACAGTATCTACAATTTTTGCTGTTGCGCATTGTAACTGCGATTTTATGAGTGGGCACTTATTTAATCTCAGTGTAAATTTTATAAGGTTCAAAATTGCACAGTACAGTTTCAGAAGGTTTTTAATATGGGTGTATACACACCCCTGGGTTAGTACATTCTCACAAAGTTATTTTTGCTTGAAAGTAAAATCATAAAAATACACACGGGCCTGCTAAGGTCATAGACAAAACTGGCAACTTGCAGTCCCAACTTTGACCACACACAAAAAACTTCTTTTCAAAGTACTTTCCGCCAAAATCAACTAGATTCAAACCTGTGCCTATATGAATCACTCATCCACCCACAGACTGCAAAAACATTTCCTTGTGACATCCCAAACCATTAGTTTGCCTGCGGTGCCTGGCGACTCAAGGGCTAAGCCTCTGTTTTCTCTTTGTTTGTTTGTTCACAAATACAAAGAGTATATAGCAAATTAGATGAAATATGATGCTGTATGTTTGTTTGAAACAAAGTAATAAATAACATGTACCGGTAAAATATAAAATGAAAGCCACAACAGCATGCACACAATTTCAAGTACAACTTAATGGGATATTGTCGTCGGAACTGCACTCAAAGGTCATACGGAACCCATACGACCCATGGCAACAATGTATCCAAGGCACAATGGTGATTGATGACAGTCAAAACATGTCTGTCATAATCTATCATCATATAATTTAAATGTTGCAGCTGAGATGATGAGGTTCATCTTGATATCATGCACGAAATACATTGTTTGTAAGCAAGAAACTCACACAGGCGCAGTTCTGACGACTATATTCCTTTAACTATACTTGACTTCACTGTAATTGTCCCGGAAAGAGTGTTCCGTTGAGGCAGGAAGTGTATGAGCTGTTTTGGCTTTCATTTTACATTATATTGCTTTATTTCAAACAAACATATATGTCAATGTTTCAGCTATGTATTTACCATATGTATGTATTGGTAACCAAGTAAAAATTATAAAAACAAGCAAACATCAACGATCGAGTTCCCTGTGGGGAGGGTTGTGCCCCTCCCACAGAGTAAAATTCGTTATACAGAGTCTTGAAAGCAAAGGCACTCATGGGTTTTGTTTTGTCAAAAGAACACACCAAAGAAAAAGTTTATTTCTACAGAATTTACTTTCCGGCAAATCTCAATATAAATTGTTTGCCGTCTCATACATGTCTCTATGACCTGCCGTAAATTTAACTTAGTTTGGAACCCACGCCATGATTAACTTGAAGACTGAGTGATGCTTTACAAGTCTGTGATTTCTTGTCCAGATATGGATAATAGTTCTGTGTGATGTCTTTGTGATGTATTTTAAAGTACCAGTAGTAACTTCTTCTGTTTATAAACAAAGTGCTGTTCCAAAATTGTAATTTTAAAAGTAAGATACACATAGTGATCATAAGCTGAACTAAATATTGTTACTATGTTTGCATCGTCGTAAACCACGCGCCCCTCTACGGCAACAGCTCAGCACTACCCGTTAAGAGATTGATTTTTGATTTTTGCGTAGGTCAGCGGAACGGAAATTATTGCTTTGGCTCGCGAGAATGTATGTTTGTGGCTCATAGAGTATTTGCATTCAGACTGTTTGTTAGTTTGAAATTTCTGCCATACATTGTGGTCTGATATTTGTGTTGGTAAACATATTAGCCTTATTTATTTTCCTGTTCTCATTGCTTTCGGCACTCTTTACAAACAAAGGTCTGATAATAATCATTTGCCTTCAGGTAGAGTGTCAGTCTGAGTGCTCGCTGCCACACATATGGTCTGATATTTGCATTAGTCAAAATATTTGCCCTCAGACTGTGTGTATGTTTGTTTGAAAGTTCTGCCACACTATACTCATGTGGTCTGATATTTGTGTGGGAGAACGAATGTGCCTTCAGATTGTTTTTCCTGTTGAATGATTTTCTACACACATTTTACACAAACAGTCTGATATTTGTGTGGGTCAACATATGTCTCTTCAGAATATGTTTCAGCCTGAAGGTTTTACCGCACTCTTAACACTCATGTGGTCAGATATTTGTGTGGGTCAACCAGGGTTTTACATGACGCGCATTTCTGCGTCCTTTACGCATAAAACCGGACGCAGGACCCCTCAAAAACTAAACCACGCGTCCCTTGGGACGCAGCAATATCTGTTGCTGGTGTACACCTTGCGAAGCTGCTGAACACGTAAAACACATCCCAGTAAACCTTACCGACCCCGTACTTAACCCTTAAAGTGCCGCGTCGGTTTATAAACCGACACGGCATTCTCGCTCTCAGCGCCACGTCGGTATATAAACCGACAGTGATTGCGTTCTATGCTTATGCCTAACTTAGCTATGCATTGCCGAACTCAGCCAGAAGGAGGGTATTCCTGACCCTTTGAACCCAGTTTAGTACCATATAAGGACTAAAATAATGACATCATGCAGCCTAAACAATCGAAAATTCCAGTAATTTATGCGAACTTTCTTCAAAAGAGGTCAGCGGTTTTATGAATATTTAATCAGGTCTGCAGTTTCACCCGTACGCGGATACGGCCACAGTGCACTGAACGAAACACGTACGTACGTTTTGAAAGCTTTACCATGCCGTAGACACGGAAGACAACTATATTATGCCAAGCTACTGCCCTCTGGGTGATAGAAATGATAGATTTTACAGTTTTTTTGAGAATATTTTATGGAAAAATGACGCGATTTGGTGACCAAATCGATCGCGATAGTGAACTTCGAACGTATCGGCGGCCAAGATGGCGGCACTGTGTGATGCCTAACTCTCGACATGGAACCCGAGGTTAAGGTTTTCGAAGTCCAAAACATGCAAGATTGAGAAATTTGTAAGGATTCGGTTAAATTGAAGTGTATTTTGTGAATTTTCAAGCGTTTGACTGCCAAAAAGCCCCTTTAAACTTGATATTTGACCTCCGCCGTCCTGAAGCGAGACGGCCATAACAGTCGACCCGGTTTGTAAATGAAATGTAGTTGTTCTGAACTGTTGACATTGCGAGACATTTCCTACGTGTTACGCATTTTTTTAACTGAAATAAACCGGACATGAAACTTTTTTCTCGATACTTAGTGGTTTCTTTCCATTTTGTGGCGGATTTTGTGGCGTGCTTGTCAAAAAATGTGATCAAACTTGGCGAACGGATTGACTGGTATGTATGGTAGTACGAGTCCGTGACTCGATAAGCCACAGATAGTTACACACGCGTACGTGAATTAAACTAATGTAAGTTGGGTCAAACACCAAAATTAATCGATAAAAAGGTTAGTGAAATGTGTTTTTGTCTTCAACTCTTCATTATAGTTATACAGGCGGTTCAAACTATACAGAGTCAGTTGAATATGCCCTATAGTTGTGTGCATGTGTTGCACAATAGTTACCCCTCCATGTACAATATGGAACCTTGTTGTCTCTGTGTATGCAAATTAATACTAATTGAACACAGTGAAGACCATGCATTGATAAACTATATAAAACATTTTTGTGAAATAAATTGGGACCCCCATATTTTGATGTAGGACTCCCATTTTCTAACACCAGGAGTCCCAGGGACTCTCAAAAGTTAAAAGTGATGTAAAACCCTGGTCAACATATGTGACTTCAGATTGCCTTTCTGAGAGAATGTTTTACCAAACTATTCGCATTCATATGGTCTGCTTCTTGTGTGGGTCAATATATGTCTCTTCAGATTTCTTTTCAGACTGAATGTTCTAAAACACTCTTCACACTCATATGGTCCATTGCTCCTGTGTGTCCACATATGTGCATTCAGATTGCTTTTCCAACTAAATTTTCTACCACAGTCTTTACACTCATGTGGTCTGATATTTGTGTGGGTCAACATATGTGTGTTCAGATTGCCTTTCCGACTAAATTTTCTTCCACACTCTTTACATTCTGGTGGTCTGTTATTTGTGTGGGTCAACATAATATGTATCTTCAGATTGCTTTTCATACTGAATTTTCTACAACACTCTTTACACTCATATAGTCTTTTGCTCCTGTGTGTCAAAACATGTGCGTTCAGATTGCCTTTCAAACAGAATGTTTTACCACACTCTTTACACTCATGTGGTCTGACATTCGTGTGGGTCAACATATGTGACTTCAGATTGCCTTTCTGAGAGAATGTTTTACCGCACTCTTTACACTCATGTGGTCTGATCTTCGTGTGGGTCGACATATGTCTCTTCAGATTGTTTTTCCGACTAAATGTTCTACCACACTCTTTACATTCATGTGGTCTGATCTTCGTGTGGGTCGACATATGTCTCTTCAGATTGCTTTTGTCTCTGAATGTTCGACCACAGTCTTTACATTCATAAGGTCTGGTATCTGTGTGTGTCAACATATGTGACTTCAGATTGTTTTTCGTACGAAATGTTCTATCACACTCTTTACACTTGTAAGGGATGATATTTGTGTGGGTAAACATATGTGTTTTCAGACTGAATTTCCTCGTGAACGTTCTACCACACTCTTTACACTCATGTGGTCTGATATTTGTGTGGATCAACATATGTACCTTCCGACTGCTTTTGCATCTGAATGTTCTACCACACTCTTCACACTCATGTGGTCTGATATTTGTGTGATTGCCTTTCTGACAGAATGTTCTGCCAAACTCTTCGCATTCATACTGTTGAACACCTGTTGGAATCCAAACATTTCTCTCATGTCGCTCTTGGCTTTCACATTTTCTGCTTTGTACATCTGTTTGGATCAAATTATGATCATTGAGTTCACACACTGAATAGGGATGACACTGTTCTAATTGTGATGAGCCATCTTTTGATGGACTCAATTCACTGTCATATATCTTACAGTCTTTGCTTTCACACCTCCAGAGGCTACCGCTCTTGTCTTCTCCCAGATTGTGTACCCGTCTATCACTTTCTCCCCTTTGAGAGCACTCCGCTGAACTGAAGAATTCTTTGTGTGCTGTCGATCGTTTTTCCGTACTATCAACGTCTGTTTGGTGATTGATGTCATCTTCAGGAATATTTTTACTGGATCCACTGAACTCCAATGTGATGAAACCATGCAGGACAAGACTTTGTATGATTATTGATGTACCTGTCAGCAGAGTGATATAAAAAACAACATTCTTGGTGTAGTGACATGGCATCATGAAGTAACTTAGCTGCAGTATAGTAGCTTGAGGTTTTACCTGGGTGTGTGGGTCGGACGGCAAAACCAGACGTCTGACCCAAATACCCAGGAAAAACCTCGAGCTACTATACTGCAGCTAGAAACAACTCTGAAGAGACAATGTAAACTTATTATTTCAATAAAAGAGAAATCTCTCTCTCTCTCTCTCTCTCTCTCTCTCTCTCTCTCTCTGTACGTGATGTACATCGCATTCAATATATGTAAATCAGCTTGTAGGTGTCAATCACTCAATGCATTTCAACCTCTGCCCTGGTTGGTTCAGAGTCATTTCCATCTTGACAGTCAACAAGTGAGTACAGTCTTGCGTTGTTCTACAATTCTTTGTGTAGTATAGATCCTCGTATTGAGTCCGAGGTCCAGTCATAACTGAAAATGCTTTTTAGAGTTTCGCTTTTCAAATTCGTTCCAATATTTTAGCTTTCCTTTATTTTCTTTAACATGCGTCTGTTATCAGTTTATTTCAGTTTTTAACCGTCAGACAATAAAATTTAGTTTGTAGTGGAGAACACTGTGTCCTAGAGTTGGTGCTGCCTCACCTTTCCTGTCTACCGGTGTGTATATATATATATATATATATATATATATATATATATATATATATATATATATATATATATATATATATAAGGTAAAAATTGATAACAAGTAGAACACAGGACTTAGGCGTTACTCAGAGTTTCACGCTACATGTGCTCTCTGTAGCGATCTATCTACTTGTTATCAATTTTTACCTTAAATCGCTCTGCCATACAGGTATTGAGCACTTTTACACCGTGAAGATTTCCGAACTTCATAGGCTATATATATATATATATATATATATATATATATATATATATATATATATATATATATATATATATATATATATATATATATATATATATATATATATATATATCAACATCATATATATATATATGGTGTATGGATAGTTAATCGCATGAGTAGGTGTGCTGTTACAGTTGTAATCACCACACTTATGGTCAGGAACTTGTAAACATCACTCGGCCTTCGGCCTCGTGATGTTTACAAGTTCCTGACCATAAGTGTGGTGATTACAACTGTAACAGCTCACCTACGAGGTGCGATTAACGACTTATACCACGAAAAACAGGCCATCTTCTCTAAAATTTGAAAATTACTGTCAATAAATCGTCTACTTTTGATTGAATACCCACAATGGAATGGAGTGACCCATTGTACGTCGAAAGGTTCACAGAGGTCATTATGCACCTGGCATGCGAGTTTGGGAGAATGACCTATCCCAGACAAGTAGGACAAGGGCTCTGGTCAACTGCAAATCTGCATTTGAATAAGGGCTACAGAGTGGTATAATGCACCTGTGTAGAAGGAAACTGTTTTAGTCTGATTGGTTAAATAAAATGGCTTGCCTTACTCTGTCGTATTGGCTATTGGCTAGGGAGAAGGCATTCAATCTGTAGATGCATGTGATTGCCTCATGGATGCATCAGGCTTTCAATGCCATTTTGGTGTTTTTGACTGGTCAAGATGGATCTTGTCAACTTGTCTGATCTGATGACCCTAGAGACTTCCTAGAGGTCCATGGACGGCCATGTAAAAACAACCAAAGTGGATTTTACACGGGCAAACTGCCCTATAAGAGCAGCCGCTACTACGGAGTGCATCAATCCAATATGTGTAATTCAACTTATAAAAGAATGTGGCGATGATACCGCCGACAGGACCGTACTATCGACAACCCTTGCCAAGGGGTAATCCTCCCAGAAAGTAGGCGTCTTTACGTGAAGCAAATGTGCGAGATGGCTTGAATAGAAGGCCATCACACGGGACATTCTGGCAAGGTAATTTATTCTTTTATTAATATATTTATACAGTCATGAAACGAATTCTGTAAAGTTACAAAATTAAATTCATTGATGAAAATATTTTGTTGTGTGTGCGGCAATATCACAGAATTTCTTTCCTCTATTCCACAAACGTATCAAATAAAAAGGCTGTACTTATTTCCATGCTATTTGTGATATGTTTTGTGTTTGATAATTACAGGTGAATGTGGCAACATCTTTGTACCATCAGGGATTCGATGAGCAGCTTATCAAAGAACAAACAGGTCACAGATCAGATGACGGTTTACACGCCTCAAATGTTTGTCGATCTCACTACAAAAGCATGGGTCGAATACATCTACCATTTTCATCTAGAGGAAGCTGTAAGTAAACCAGTTTCTTAAGTTGCTACGAAACAACATAACAAAACAGACAGGATTGGTCAAACCCAAGAAGTCGCCGAATCTAAAAATAGACAGATCTTCATCAACAAATCGTGTTGTTTATATTGAGCATGGTTCAAAGAAAGTTAAAATTAAATTATAAAATGTGATGTTTTTATATATCAGTTGCAAAATTGTCTTCATTGTGTTATTGAATGTGTGTCAATGCTTTAGACATCTCGACTGATCCTATTGTTCTCATGCAAATTAGTAATCGTTCTTACTTAAATAAGTAATCACTACACTTTTATTGATATGATAATGATTTTCTTTCATTAAAAAGTGGTGATTACTTATTTACATATGAATAAAAGTGTGCACTGATTACTAATTTGCATAAGAACAATAGCTGGCAGTCGTGATTTCAGGGATAAATTGATGGCAAGAACTATAGGCCACATGACCTGGAGCGGTATATATATATATATATATATATATATATATATATATATATATATATATATATATATATATATATATATATATATATATATATATATATATATAACATCATAGGGAACAGACTTAGATACAACATTATGCAAACTTCCTTTAGAATTCTAGCAAGTATCAAAACAAAAGCACCACAACTTTCAACCACTTTCATACACAGGGCTCGAATTTAGCGGTAGACCCAAAACCACAGACTACCAACTTTTCCCTGGGGTTACCTATCTCCATGGAATGGTACGTAGCCCTCACAGACGACCAAAGCCTGGGTGATGAAATTCTGTCAGAACTCAAACTTGGCATGTGATGTCCGTCACTTTGGGACGAGCCGAATGCAGTCAATCCCAGCTACATGTAGCTAGCTGGACACTGAAAGGCCAGACTATGACTTTATCATGCAAATACCAAAGATGACAGTGCAGTGGCAAAGTCTCAAGATCTCAATTGATGCACTTGGTTGACAGGCACAGGATATGACGGCCAATGAAAATGCATTTTCACTATGTTAGATCATAATGTATCAATCACAGTTACACAGAAATTATTGTCTCCTCCCTGGAACAGAAAACCAATGGTCTGATTTAGCCCTGCTGTGCTACAGTATGTCTCACCCCCTGAGAGAAAGTCGTTATGATGGCGACTATCAAAATTTGCATTCAACTCTGAGTATGAAACATGATGTCAATAGGTCATCAAACTTTTGAATATCACTGTTGTCTGGTTCATACAGTATTAATACTGGTTTCCTTTGGGTATTAAAGGTGTGCAAGTATTCACCAGTTAAAGAAAAAAATATCCCAAAACTACAAAATGCATGGGCTACCAGCCATTGTCAGTAGGCTACCAACTTCAGAAAATGGTAGCCCAAGTGGACTACCTGGGAAAAAAGGTTAATTAGAGCCCTGATATATATATATATATATATATATATATATATATATATATATATATATATATATATATATATATATATATATATATATATATATATATATATATATATTTTGCCCAGTTAAAAGGGAAGGAAACATTTTCTAGCCATGACTAGACTTCTGTAGCCATTTGCTCATTACTGCCCCATACAAAAAATGGAAAACTTACTTTTCATTGGTAGAACCTTGTTATGATATTGTTGACATAATGTTTTTGAAAGCATTTCAAAACATCTCACTAGCTCATGTAGCTGGTCAAAATCTCTTGCAGCTTCACAAATTGCTGAACATCCTGAAATAGATTAATAAAATATTTGAAAAACTGTGAAATCCTTAAAGCACCAAACAACTATAAAATTTCACAATACAGAACAATAAATGAAATTGTGGCCTGTATGTCTCTGCTGTGGATTTTAACAGAAAACTATTTTGACACTTGAAAGTTATTTTTTTATAAAGTACTCACAATGGATATGGAATATTGGCTTTCACAGTTTATGAGTCAATTATTTCAACAAATGCAACTCTAGAGGAAAGACTCAGAATCAGTATATCGCCCCAAAAATGTAAAAGTATCAAGACAACAGTTATTTGCAAAAACAAGAGCTATATATTCAGCACAAAAGAAAGTTGGTCCACAAATACAATTTGTAATTAAAGGTATATACTGTCACCTGTTCTAATTTTGCCAGTTATCATGGAAAGAGAAAATTTAACCTATTACAGATTTTAAGGGGGTGGCTGCTTTTAAAACAGCGCCCTCACATGATCACTTTGAATACCAAGGAACGCCCCTTTCACCATATATGGGCATAGTTAGATTACAGGTGACTGTATACCTTTAATGACACTATTTCAACATATCAGAATCAACCTTTAAGATTGAGAACCTGAAACCCATAGTTGAAAGCTACGACACAAAGCTGTCAGATACAAACATGCAATTCAAAATCACTGGAACAACCTCTACATTATCGTTAAATGGAGCATTATCACTAAATTTCAAATGGATTGCAAATGCACTTGCAGAGAGAAAGAAATTTTAATAAACACTTTGTGATCAAACACATTAATAAAATTAATAAATTTTAACAAATAAAACAATGTCAACTGAGTATGTGTCACGGTGGTTTAACCACTAAAACTTGTATAACAGCATAGAGTATTGATACTATGAAGAATGAGAACAACAGGTATTACAGTAATTTGGTGAAGGTGTAAATGTGAGGAAGACGTAATGGCTTATAAAACTACAATTTAATGGAACCGATACATTTTTAATGGTTCTTTCAACAAATTTCACAGCTACAAAATAGTACACTATATCAATACTTGTTGGATGAATTGATTGAATCCTAATAAAATCCAATTTCTGGTAATTTCATTTGCAAAACATACAAACATGGCTGTAGTCACTAAGTCCATCTTGTAGTTTTGGGGTACATGTCCCCCTCCATGATGCACATAATGGTACGTACTGGCTCCCTATCTGTACTTCTGGCCATTCCTACGGAGGTGTTACTTTTACCTCCATGGTATTTGTCTGAATTTCTTAGCTCTCTGCGTACTCCATATATGTACTACATTATATAATTTGGCATACATCATACTGTAAATACGTCTTTGAGATCACCACACATAGTCATACCTTCGGAACTGATCAGAACGCCGCAAGGATGGGCACCAGCATTACCATTGGACAGAGAGCTGTTCCAGTCCATCATTCCGGCCGACTCCATTTCTGCGGAACAAATACTTCAAAAGAATGCAAGTGGGTGATAGATGTGCGCCGAAAGTCCGACTGTGATATTTATGAAGACAACACAAATTGGTAGGAGACCACGTAACTGTAAGTGTAATTTCTAGATCGGGTCCAAACCTACAGTGCAGCTGCAGTCGCGTCGTTGGTCGGCATGTGTCTGAATATTAGACTGGGATTCGGATTCGGATTCGACCGCATAGGTTCCCAGACACTTCGCAGTACCATACCATCTGGCCCCATACCCCCGGCCCACACAGGCGCTCCTTAGCTGGGTAGTCTGCTAAGGAGATCAATTTTCGGATCGATCTGTTGATCCCGTAGTCGACAAGCCCGCAACTGTAACCTAGTATTTAGGTTACAGTGGCGGGCATATCGACAACGGGATCAAAAGATCGATCCATCTTCTTAGCAGACTACCCAGCTAAGGAGCGCCTGTGCCGGCCCATACCATTTCGCATCAAAACCAACTTCGCACCATACCATCTCGTCCATACCATTTCGCACCAAAACCACTTCGCACCAAAACAACCTCGTACCAAAACCACTTCGCCCCAAAAGTCATGTCCCCAAACCACTTTGCCAGAAACTTATCGCTAACTGGTAAAGCTGAAAATAACCACCTATCTGTCATCCTGGGACTGAAATCTTGAAAGTGTACGCATTTCGCGAAATTGACATTCTGCGTACGGCACTAGCCCTGCGTACGACGCTGTGTGTTCCGCTACAGCTAATAGCCCCGCTCACCACAGCGGGGCTATTAGCTGTAGCGGAACACACAGCATCGTACGCAGGGCTACGTACGGCACCTGAGTTGTAACATTTGCGTGTTTCTTTTTTCTTATTCTATCGTTTTTGGTTTCATGCAACAATAAATGGTTCGTGGTAGCCAAAATGTCCTAACACATTAATGCTTCCAAGTTGTAGGTAAAAACAACCTTATGATACGTCGTAACATCGTTGTTTCAGGACGAGTTGACGGTACTTAGCTGTGATATCGCAGCGGTACTTGTGGCGTGTATCGAACGCGATCGGGTCATTGAGGTCATCGCCACCGTGGCGATGACCTCAATGACCCGATCGCGTTCGATACACGCCACAAAGTACCCGCTGCGATATCACAGCTAACGGTACTATACTTTGGGCGAAGTGGTTTTAGTACGATGTGGTACTTGGGGCGAAGTGGGGTTGGGCGAAGTAGTACTTGGGACGAGGTGGTTTTGGTACGAAATGGTTTTGGGACGAAGTTGTGTGGGGCGAACTGGTTTTGGTGCGAAGGTGTCGGACCCCCTGTGCCGGCCCATACCATTTCGCATCAAAATAACCCTGTATCAAAACCACTTCCCTAAAAAGTTACATTGCCCCAAACTTATCGCCAACCGGTAAAGTTAAGCCTATAACTGACGACCACTAGACTGCCCTCAAAGTTTTCATCACCTTTCTGCATCTTTGACTTTTGTAATTTTTGCCTTACCACACTTCTTGAGTGTGTCGTTGAGCAATAAAGTATAGTATTATCCCAGGTCTGATCTTGAAAAGTGTACTCATTTCGAGAAAATGACATATGTAATTTCGCGAACGGCACCCGAGGTGAAGCATGTAGTAGTTTGCGGGTTTTTTCCTTTTCACTAATATAAGCTTACCGTATACGGTTTATGTTTTCATGCAAGAATAAATGGTTCGTAGTAGCCAAAATGCTAGACACATTTCCAAGTTGTAGGTAAAAACAAAGTGATGTCAGCATACATCGTGGTATCCTTGTTATAGGAGGGGTTGGTAGTATTGCGATTGTATTATACCGGGGCGAAGTCGTTTTGGTACGAGGTCGTGTAGAAGTGGGGTTGGACGAAGTAGTACTTGGGACGAGGTGGTTGTGATACGAAATGGTTTGGGACGAAGTTGTGTGCCAGGGCCAGGGATTTGGTGCGAAGTGGCTGCATGGACCCCGACCGCAGCACATGCGCTTTATATTATTAATTAATGGGTTTCATTTGGAAGACCTCTCCTGGTTGTGATCAGAAGCCCAGCAAATTGAGCCGGAAATGCGATAATATAATAGCTACATAGTGGTTTCTTTCCATTTTATGGCGGATTTTGTTGCTTGCTTGTCAAAATACGTGAAACACGATTGGAACTAATTTTGGATGATTGGATGTTCATATTTTTCAAATTTATACTCAAAAGTGTTAGATGCACTATAGCTGAATGTTGCAATATTATAAATTACTCATAAAACAAGTGTATAATGTAAAATGAAAAGCAGATGAGCTTACATTTGCAGATGAAACAGACATTAATTCACGATCCAATTATCCCAAATTAGTTTCAATCGTGTTGCGATCAAACTTGGCGAACGGACTAGTAGGTTTTATGAGTGCGTGACTCCATAAGCCAGGGAAAGTTATTGAAAGCGCACATATTGTACGTACGTAAATCAAACTAATATTTGTTGGACCAAACACCAAAATTAATCGATAAAAAGGTTAGTAAGCTGTATTTTTGTCTTCAACTCTTCATTACTTTCCTTTATTTAGTGATTTGACTTGATGTTCTGGATTTACTTGATTTCAGCTCACAATATTTTTTGCTTCCATTTTCTATTACAGTTTATGTTTCACAAGCCATTACGGTTGCTGAACTGGCTGATAATCCTTCAGCTTATCTTGATATTTTATCAACTGTACCTGCTGCTACGATCCACATTCTGGAATCACATCATCACGCTATATACTTGATGCTTTTCTCAAATTACTACATCATCTTTAAACTTCTTAGAGATCGATTTGTTCTCGCCAAAGTTTATTCTAGCAAAGATTTAACAATTACATTTTTAAAAAAGAAAAGAAATGCTATTTTTGTTGACTATAAGCTTATCTTTATCAGTCGGAAATTTCAGGTTTCTTCTTGCTATGGTTTATTTTATTTTATTTTAATACGTTTGACTATGATATGTATTGCCAATAAAAAAAATTACTGCCAATATTTGCTGTATTTGTCTTATGTTAGCACTGGTTTTTTAACGATTTCTTTTTCTCCGTCCGCATCGCTGTGTCACGTATTTGTCCTTTGACAATCTTTATATGAGAACCTTTATTACTGTGCTGCTTCGATGCGTTTGCTTGCCTAAGCGCCAAAGCCAGAAAGGGTAAATTACTTATCTGTGGACGCTGTGACCAGATTATCACCGGATTAACTTTGACAAAGTCAACAACGAATGCACCATAATGTATGAGGCAAAATTTACTTTCGTCCATTATAGGCCGGGAGGGGTTATACATTATTGCTTATGCATTCTGAAATACCCATGATTTGATAGCCTGCCAAGGTCCATAGACAAAACCGGCAACTTGCTGTCCCAAATTTGACCACAAACGAAAAACTTCTTTTCTAATTTCCTCCAAAATCAGCTAGATTAAAATCTGTGCCTATATGAATCACTCAGCCACGCACAGACTGCAAACACATTTGCTCTTGTGACGTTCCAAACCATTAGTTTGCCTGCGATGCACAGTCAAGGTCCCAGTGGCTCAACATTTGTTCATACAAAGCGGCTAAAGGGTCGCTATCTTCACAGGGCTAGGCCCAGGCTAAGTCTTATGTTTTCTTTTTGTTTGTTGACAAATAAAAGAGTAAACAATATAAGGGTGTACTAGTATGTTTGTTTGAAACAAAGTCATAAATAACATGTGAAATGTAAAATGAAAGCCAGAACAGCTCACATACTCTGTCTTCTGCATGGAAAATATACAATTTCAAGTATAACTTAACTATACTTGAACGTAATTGTCCAGGGTGTTCCGGTCAGGCGAGTAGTGTGTGTGCTGTTCTGGCTTTCATTTTACATTTCACGTTATATTTTTTATTTTAAAACAAATATATATCTTCATGTTTCAGCTATATCATTTACTGTATGTAAACAAGCAAAAATGATAAACACGGGCGAAGTCCTTTGGACAAATATGGATGGCGAGGCGAGGGTAATAAGTTCAAACACAGGGGGAAGAAAAAAAGTCCCCTGGGGTGGGGAGGTTTTTTTCAGCAACGGTTTACCTCATTTTGACAGTGATATTTCAAATAAAGAGTTTCAACTCCACACCGTCTGACTGCTTTATATATTACCGACAAGTCCTTATCTCCTCTCCAACTTGTGCATACACCACTGCTCCGAAAACATTATCAACTTGCTAATCATCCGTATCAGCGGATTAATTGATTAAGTCAACACCACAGCCGTCACTCACGTAGTAAAATAAGGAAAGGGTTGAAGATCTCAGACACTGTGTCACAAACCCCCGCCGCAAATCTGAGCAGATATAGAAGTCAATCGAAATTTAACGACTATATGCATGCATATAAGCATGGTCATCCATTCATTATCTTTCAACATGTCAAACAATATAAGTAGTATCTGGTATCAAACAAAATTCATGAAAAAAATGGCGGTACCAATGTTACAATTCAGATATTCTTGAAAACAGTGAGACTTTACAAGTCTGTGATTTCTTGTCAAGATATGGATTTGAATCGTTCTTTCTCTTCGTTACAGAATCGTTGAGGAGTTTGCATTATTATTATTATTATTATTTCTTAAAAGCGCACTACACTTCGTCTCAGTGCTCTGTACACAAACAATGAAATAAGAATGACAAATGAAAGAAAATTAATACATATCATTAAACACAGTAACATTGTAATTTCCTTAAACAGATAAGTTTTCAAGTGGCGCTTAAAAGATTGAACCGAACAGTTTAAAATAGCATTAGTAAACGCTAGTTCATTCCATAATGGAGCAGCAACTGAAAAAGCAGGGAAACCATAGTTTACAGTAGTATTCCTCGCATCACGCCGAATTAACGATAGTATATCGGAGGAACGGAGAACACGTCGTTGAACCTGAATATCTATCAGTGACTTCAAATACTCTGAACATTTACCAGTTAAGATTTTGAAAGTGAGGAGAAGAATTTTAATCTTGAATCTTTCTTTTACAGGTAACCAATGCAAATCCATTAAAACAGGCGCGATGTGTTCAAATTTCCGTGTACGACTAATTAAGCGTGCAGCAGCATTTTGAACAGACTGCAATTTTTCAAGTTGGTATTTTTGAATCCCATACGGCGACTATTACAATAGTCAAGGCGCGATGTCACAAAAGCATGTATAAGTTTTTCTGTGGATTTCTTGTCGATCAAACGACGAATTTTACTAATTCTGTACAAAACGAAGAAAGCAGATTTACAAATACTATTACTTGATTTGTCATGAAACCATCAGACTCTAAAAGTACTCCATGATTTTCTACCGATGTAGACGGACTGATGCATGTGCCAATTCTTAGGGAATTCAACTTCATCGCACCTCTTCTGAAACGCGATGAAAACTGAATTACTTCAGTCTTGCCATCATTAAGAATCAGCATATTTGACATCATCCATTGACAAATATTTTGAACACATAATTCAAGATCTGATCTAACATCTACAGGGCTATTGCAAACCACATAAATCTGAGAATCATCTGCGTACAACATGCATTCCAAACCATGAGCAGAAATTATATCATCAAGAGGCGCAGTGTACAGTGTAAAAAGGGTAGTCTAAGTACCAAACCTTGTTGAACACCATACTATAAAACGGCATCTTTTGAAGTTGTTGTGTAGATACATATATACACGTTGTACACCATTGATAGATATGAACATAACCACTTCTGAATCAGCACTACACCAGTTACTCCGAAACGAGATCTCAATCTGTGAATCAAAATGTCATGGTCGAGAGTATCGAACGCAGCTGACAAATCTAGCATAACCATAACTACATCTTTTAATTCGAGAGTCTAACGCAATCATTATATCATTATGCACTCGGAGAAGGGCTGTTTCAGTACTGTGGTGCGGGCGATAGGCGGATTGACACTTTGTATATAAACAGTTGTCTGCCAAATAGTTTTTCAACTGTTCGGCGACAATGCGCTCTAAACACTTTGACGGAAAACACAGATCTGTAGTTCTTAAGTACATTATCATCTAGACCTGGGTTCTTTATCAAAGGTCGGATACTGCAGTTTTAAAAACCTCTGGAACAATGCCCATCGAGAGTGAAGAATTAAAAAGGTGTGTAATAAAAGGTACAAGATCATGAATACAAGATTTAAAAATTTCAGTGGGAAAAATGTCTAAAATACACGATTTAGAAGCGGATTTCATTACTAAGTTTCACACATCATATTCGTTTACAGGATTAAAAGATGGCAATGAACATATCAAAGGTCTTGTTAAAACAGAGTGATCAATTACAAGAGTCAAACCTTTCCTGAGCATTTCAACTTTTTGTTGAAAAAAGTCCATAAATGCACTACTTAGTTCGTTCAAAGGAATATGTCCGTTGGCCGAATTTTTGCACTTGCTTTCTTTGTTCGGTTAATTCATCGACTATGGCAAAGGGTTCTCTGGTATTGGTGGCATCAATGCGTGACCGGTGATGGTCTGATTTTACCTGATCCACACGTCGATTGTATTCTGTTCGTTTAGCAACAAATATCTCACGATGGATGACCAATCGGATGCGTCGCAATTTTTGTTCACATTGCCGCACAGTTTTCCTCATAAGCACCAGTTCTTCCGTATACCATGGTGCTGTCGGTTTGACATGTTATCGGTGCTAAATCATCGAGAGTACTATTGACAGTGTTTTCATATAATTTCCAGAGCTCATTGGTATCATTAGTCTGCATTTTGTTTGTGTGATGTATTTGAAAGCAGTATCTTGTTCTGTTTATAAACAAAGTGCTTTTCCACAATTGTAATTTTAAAACTAAAATACACCTAGCAATCATAAGCTGAACTAAATATTGTTGCTATGTTTGTGGCTCATAGAGTATTTGTATTCAGACTGTTGGTTTGAAATTTAAGCCATACACTGCCATACATTGTGGTCTGATATTTGTGTCGGTAAACATATGAGCCTTGGTATTTATTTTCCCGTTCTCATTGCTTTCTGCACTCGTTACACACAATGGTCTGATAATAATTTTTGCTTTCAGGTAGAGTGTCAGTCTGAGGCTCTGCCACCACATATGGTCTGATATTTGCATTAGTCAAAATATTTGCCTTCAGACTGTTTGTATGTTTGTTTGAAGTTCTGTCATGTTACACTCATGTTGTCTGATTTTTGTGTGGGAGAACAAATGTGCCTTCAGATTGTTTTTCCTGTTGAATGATTTTCTCCACACATTTTACACAAACAGTCTGATATTTGTGTGGGTCAACATATGTCTCTTCAGATTGCTTTTGTGTCTGAATGTTCTACCACACTCTTTACACTCATGTGGTCTGATATTTGTGTGGGTCAACATATGTCTCTTCAGATTGCCTCTCTGACTGAATGTTCTACCACACTCTTTACACTCATGTGGTCTGATATCTGTGTGGGTAAACCTATGTACCTTCAGATTGCTTTTGTGTCTGAATGTTTTACCACACTCTTTACACTCATGTGGTCTGATATTTGTGTGGGTCAACATATGTGCGTTCAGATTGCCTATCCGACTAAATTTTCTACCACACTCTTTACACTCATGTGGTCTGTTATTTGTGTGGATCAACATATGTCCCTTCAGATTGCTTTTATGGCTGAATGTTCTACCACACTCTTTACACTCATGTGGTCTGATATTTGTGTGGGTCAACATATGTGTGTTCAGATTGCCTTTCCGACTAAATTTTCTACCACACTCTTTACACTCATGTGGTCTGATATTTGTGTGGGTCAATATATGTCTCTTCAGATGGCTTTTCTGACTGAATGTTCTACCACACTCTTCACACTCATATGGTCTATTGCGCCTGTGTGTCCACATATGTGCGTTCAGATTGCCTTTCTGACTGAATGTTCTACCACAGTCTTTACACTCATAAGGTCTCGTATCTGTATGTGTCGACATATGTGTCTTCAGATTGCTTTTATGGCTGAATGTTCTACCACACTCTTTACACTCATGTGGTCTGATATTTGTGTGGGTCAACATATGTGTGTTCAGATCACCTTTCCTACTAAATTTTCTACCACACTCTTCACACTCATGTGGTCTGTTATTTGTGTGGATCAACATGTGTCTCTTCAGATTGCTTTTATGGCTGAATGTTCTACCACACTCTTTACACTCATGTGGTCTGATATTTGTGTGGGTCAACATATGTATCTTCAGATTGCCTTTCTGACTGAATGTTCTACCACACTCTTTACACTCATGTGGTCTGATATTTGTATGGGTCAACATATGTGACTTCAGATTGCCTTTCTGACAGAATGTTCTACCAAACTCTTCGCATTCATACTGTTGAACACCTGTGGGAATCCAAACATTTCTCTCATGTCGCTCTTGGCTTTCACATTTTCTGCTTTGTACATCTGTGTGGATCAAATTATGATCATTGAGTTTACTTGTCAACTTAAAAGTAGCATCACACACTGAATAGGGATGACACTGTTCTAATTGTGATGAGCCATCTTTTGATGGACTCAATTCACTGTCATATATCTTACAGTCCTGGCTTTCACACCTACAGAGGCTACCACTCTTGTCTTCTCCAGATTGTGTACCAGTCTTTCACTTTCTCCCCTTTCAAAGCACTCTGCCGAAGTGAAGAATTCTTTGTGTGCTGTCGATCGTTTTTCCGTACTATCAACGTCTGTTTGTTGATTGATGTCATCTTCAGGAATTTTTTTACTGGATCCACTGAACTCCAATGTGATGAAACCATGTAAGACAAGACTTTGTATGATTATTGATGTGCCTGTCATCAGAGTGATATAACAAATAGCGTCAATGACACTGTAGCTCCCATCCTGGACTATTTAGTGTTTGCTCTCTGGTCAGATATTTGAACATGTGTGAAAGGGATAAAGTGCATGAAGTGAAAATACTTAAATGTAATGTACTGGAGACAGTGAAATATGTTTAATGTATTTATTCAGAATATAAAATGGAAAAAATACAGAATTAGATATATCGAATACTGTGATACAACCATTAACTCAACAAGTCATATACAATGACATAGTCCCCACTTGTAATAGGAGTATTAGTCTTGATGGGGCAGGAAAATGTGGTCATTAAGAAGTATCACTGGAGTGTATATGTTGAGATCTATGGGCACATAGGTCTATGTTGTTGTTCCCAATTTGAAACACATGAGGCATGTCTAAGTTATGGTTCTAAATCGGGAAAAAAGATCAGACCGCAAGGTGTATTGGCCAGCCAAGAAATACATATGCGCATTATAAATGAGGTACAAGATGTGACATCTTAAGGTCTAATATCCTATCAAAATTGGAGGGTATAGAACTTGTGGTTACTGAGATATGCATATATATGTGTAATCAAGGTCAAAGGTCATCGAGGTCACATGACATTTTGAAAAAAAAATTATATTGCTAATTAATCCCTATATGCCAAAAAATCAGATCTCTAGCTCTATTCGCTTGCCCAGAATTAGATGTGTACATAATTAATGAGGTAAAGCGTGTGTTGTCACAAGGTCTCCCATCCTACTAAATACAAAGGACATAGCACTTGTGGTTACTTATTTATTGACATAAACATATATTTTAGGTAAAAGGTCATCGAGGTCACATGACATTTGGTCAAAAAAATTCTCTCCTATAGTTATCCCTATATACCGAAAATCAGACATCCAGCTCTATTGGCTTGCTCAGAATGAGATATGTGCATAATTATTGAGGTACAGTATGTGGTGTCATAAGGTGTCCAATCATACCAAATATGAAGGGTGTAGCACTTGTGGTTACTGAGTTATGGACAAATATGTATATTTGAGGTCAAAGGTCACCGAGGTCACGTGACATTTTGTCAAAAAATTGTATTGCTAAGTTATCCCTATATACCAAAAATCAGACCTCTAGCTCTATTGGCTTGCTCAAAATTAGATATGCACATAATTAATGAGGTACAATATGTGGCGTCATAAGGTGTCCAATCATACCAAATATGAAGGGTGTAGCACTTGTGGTTACTGAGTTATGGACAAATATGTATATTTGAGGTCAAAGGTCACCGAGGTCACGCGACATTTTGTCAAAAAAATTGTATTGCTAAGTTATCCCTATATACCAAAAATCAGACCTCTAGTTCTATTGGCTCGCTCAAAATTAGATATGCGCATAATTAATGAGGTACAATATGTGGCGTCATAAGGTCTCCCATCATACCATACATGAAGGCTGTAGCACTTGTGGTTACTGAGTTATGGACAAATATGTATATTTGAGATCAAAGGTCATCAAGGTCACATGACATTTTGTCAAAATATCCGAGATATCTGCGTGAACGGATGGACTCACGGATGGACGAACAGACGGACATGACCAAATCTATAAGCCCACTGGACTTCATCCATGGGGACTAAAAATTGTGTCAGTGCATTCTTTTTGCAATATGAATACGATGAGAAACTAAATTTTTATTTTTCGTGGCCTTATACATGGGAGTCAATGGAGATCTGCCTTATACATGGATTCTATGGACGTGTAAACAAAAATATGCAAATTTCACCACGATTTGCCCAAATTTGGGAAAGGTCACTCCTATGCACTTCCATACCAAGTTTCAAATCAATCGGACTTGTGGTTTCAGAGAAGAAGATTTTTTGACCAAAAATGGGAGAAAATTACAAAAAATTCATGAAAATAGCAAATCCAAGATACTGACCCAAGATGTGCACAATCATTCATGTCAGCCCAAAGTACTTACATGCTAATTTTTCATGTAATCTGCTCAGTGGTTATTGAGTTTTTTCAATTTTGACTGTTTTTACATTTTTTCACTTAATTTGCATATTTTTGGCAATGACAACTTCATTTGAACAAAATCTCATCTACAGCCCATCATCCATGTACACACCAAATATCAAGATGAAATGTACAGCGGTTTTGGAGTTTTTGATGTTGACGGACAGACATACAGACATACAGACAAACATACATACAGACATTTCCCTAGCCTATAAGAATAGCTTCCATAGCCATATATACATATGGCTATGGGAGCTAAAAACAAGTCATCGTTGATGACACCAGTCCCCACTTGTTAATGGGTACTTTGATTACATGTCCTCAGAGAGGATAGAGTCCTCTTCATTCATTAGGTCTGTGATAAAATACTTTGATACAGATATCGCTCAATGGCCAGAATGACCTACATACAAGAAAGACCTACATATGTATGACATAGGTTAATGTCCTTGTACCAACTTTGAATAAAATCGGTTGAGATATGCCTGAGTATTATGGCTCTGTACATGAAAAAATCGTAACAAAATGGCCGCACGGCAGCCATATTGGATCGTATCACATGACAAATTGACATGCATATGTATGACAGTAGTCATCTCCTTGTACCAACTTTGAATAAATTCGCTTGATACATGTCTGAGTATTATGGCTCTGTACATGAAAACATCCTAATAAAATGGCTGCCTAGCGGCCATATTGGATCGTATCACATAACAAATAGACGTACATATGTATGACATAGGTCAATGTCCTTGTACCAACTTGGAATGAAATCGGTTGAGATATGCCTGAGTTTTGGCTCTATACATGAAAAAATTGTAATAAAATGGCTGCCTGGCGGCCATATTGGATTGTTTCACAAACAAATACACTTGCATATCTATGACATTGGTCAATGTCCTTGTACCAACTTTGAATAAAATTGGTTGAAACATGTCTGAGTTATGGCTCTGTACATGAAAAAATTGTAATAAAATGGCCGCCTGGCGGCCATACTGGATCATATCACAAAACAAATCCACATGCATATCTGTGACATTGGTCAATGTCCTTGTACCAACTTTGAATAAAATCAGTTGAAACATGTCTGAGTTATGGCTCTGTACATGAAAAAATCGTAATAAAATGGCCGCCAGGCGGCCATATTGGATCGTATCACAAAACAAATACACTTGCACATCTATGACATTGGTCAATGTCCTTGTATCAACTTTGAATAAAATTGGTTGAACATGTCTGAGTTATGGCTCTGTACATGAAAAAATCGTAATAAAATGGCCGCCAGGCGGCCATATTGGATCGTATCACAAAACAAATACACTTGCATATCTATGACATTGGTCAATGTCCTTGTACCAACTTTGAATAAAATTGGTTGAAACAAGTCTGAGTTATGGCTCTGTACATGAAAAAATCGTAATAAAATGGCCGCCTGGCGGCCATATTGGATCGTATCACAAAACAAATCGATGTGCATCTGTATGACATATAAAGTAATCCTTGTACCAAGTTTGAATGAAATCGCTCCTTGCATCTCTGAGATATCTGCGTGAACGGACGGACGGACGGACGGACGGACGGACGCACGGACGCACGCACGCACGGACATGACCAAACCTATAAGTCCCCCGGCGGTGTCCGTGGGGACTAATAACATTCTTTGTGAGTAATGAAGTAGTGACATGGCATCATGAAACAACTTAGCTGCAGTACAGTAACTCTAGGTTTTGCCTGGGTGTTTGGGTCGGACGGCAAAACCAGACGTCCGACCCAAATACCCAGGCAAAACCTTGAGCTACTATACTGCAGCTAGAAACAACTATGAAGAGACAATACAAACTTATACATTACTTCAATAAAAGAGAAATCTCTCTTTCTCACATTCCTGGCTGCTGGGAGTGCGGGATCGACAGTGTGGGAAAAATCGATCCCACACTTTCAGAAACCGTCCCACACTCTGCGTAAATATTACACAAGCTCTGATTGGATGATAAACAGTCTGTTTTGTTCCACGCGCAAAATGTTATCCAATGGCACGACAAGTAACACATGGACCAGAACTACAAAGTAAGCAGGTCAAAGTACAGTGGCAGACGACAGACTTGTCACGATTTTGGATAATGTTGTACATGTCCAATGTGAATTTAACGCATTTTGTGGTCATGTGAGAAAAAGAATCTCACACACCAAGGACCTGGGATCAGATTTCTCACACGAGTTGGGGATATTTTTTCTCACATTCCTGGCTGCTGGGAGTGCGGGATCGAGAGTGTGGGATAAATCGATCCCACACTCTCAGAAACCGTCCCACACTCTGCAGTAAATATTACACGACCTCTGATTGGATGATAAGCAGTCTGTTTTGTTCCACGCGCAAAATGTTATCCAATGGCACGACGAGTAACACACGGACTAGAACTACAAAGTAAGCAGGTCAAAGTACAGCGGCAGACGACAGAGTTGTCACGATTTTTGATAATATTGTACGTGTCCAATATGAATAAACGCCTTTTGTGGTCATGTGAGAAAAAGAATCTCACACCCCCAAGGACCTGGGATCAGATTTCTCACACTCGTTGGGGATATTTTGTCTCACACTCGCCTGCGGCTCGTGTGAGACAAAATATCCCCAACTCGTGTGAGAAATCTGATCCCAGGTCCTTGGGGGTGTGAGATTCTATTAGTCTCACACTCGCCTGCCCTCGTGTGAGACAAAATATCCCCAACTCATGTGAGAAATCTGATCCTAGGTCCTTGGGGATGTGAGATTCTATTATTCTCTCTCTCTGTATGTGTTGTACATCACATTCAATATATGTAAATCAGCTTGTAGGTGTCAATCACGAAGAGACAATATAAACATGTATTATTTCAATAAAAGAGAAAAAATCTCTCTCTCTCTCTGTATATATATATATATATATATATTATGATTTATACCACTCCAGGTCATGTGACCTATTGTTCTTGCCATCCATTTTTCCCTGAAATCACAACTGAAACCTATTGTTCTCATGCAAATTAGTAATCCGTCACACTTTTATTCATATGTAAATAAGTAATCACCACACTTTAATGAAAGAAAATCATTATCATATCAATAAAAGTGTAGTGATTACTCATTTAACTATGAAAAAAAGTATGACTGATTACTACTTTGCATGAGAACAATAGGTCAAGTCGAGATGTCTAAAGTATTCACACACATTCAATAATACAATGAAGAAAATTTGTTCAACTGATATATTATAGTATCACAATTTATAATTCAATTTTAACTTTCTTTGGACCATGCTCAATGTCAGCAACATGATTTGTTGATGAAGACTGTCCATCTTTAGATTCGGCGTCTTCTTAGGTTGGACCAATCCTGTCTGTTTTGTTACATTGTTTTGTCGCAACTTGAGAAACTGGTTTACTTACAGATTCCTCTGAGTTAACACTAGATGGAGGTGATAGTAATATATTCGACACATGCTTTTGTAGTGCAGTAGACATACATTTGAGGCGCGTAAACCCTCATCTGATCTGGGACCTGTTTGTTCTTTGATAAGCTGCTCATCTAATCCCTGATGGTACATTGCCGCATTCACCTGAAATTATGAAACACAAGACATGTGTGACAAATATCACGGAAATAAGTACAGCCTTTTTGTAACGTTTGTGGAATAGTCGAAAGAAATTCTGTGATACTGCCGCACACACAAAAAAGTATTTTGGTCAATGAATTTAATTTTATAACGTTACAGAATTCGTTTGTGTATTAATATATTTTAGTAAAAGATTGAATTACCTTGCCAGAATGTCCAGTGTGCTGGCCCTCTATCCAAGTAATCTTGCACATTTGCTTTGTGTAAAGACGTGTATTTTCTGGCATGAGAACTTGATTATCCCTTGGCAAGGGTCATCAATAGTACAATCCCGTCCGGTGGTATCATATATAAAGTTGAGTACACATCGTGGATTTTATGCGCTCCGTAGTAGTGGCTTCTCTTATAGTGCATTTTGCCCGTGTAAAATCCACTTTGGTTGTTTTTACATGGCTGTCCATGGAACTCTAGGAAGTCTCTTGGGTCCTCAGATCAGACAAGTTGACAAGGTCCATCTTGACCAGTCAAAAACACCAAAATGGCATTGAAAGCCTGATGCATCCACGAGGCAATCACATGCATGTACAGATTGAATTCCTTCTCGCTAGCCAATAGCCAATAAGATAGAGTAAGGCAAGCCATTTTATTTAACCAATCAGACTAAAACAGTTTCCTTCTACACAGGTGCATTATACGACTCTGTATAGCTCTTATTCAAATGCAGATTTGCAGTTGACCGGAGCCCCTGTCCTACTTGTCTGTGATAGGTCATTCTCCCGAACTCGCATGCCAGGTGCATAATGACCTCTGTGAATCTTTCGACGTACAATGAGTCACTCCATTCCATTATGGGTATTCAAATCAAAAGTAGACGATTTATTGACAGTAATTTTCAAATTTTAGAGAAGATTGGCCTGTTTTTCGTGGTATAAGTCGTTAATCGCACCTCGTAGGTGAGCTGTTACAGTTGTAATCACCACACTTATGGTCAGGAACTTGTAAACATCACTCGGCCTTCGGCCTCGTGATGTTTACAAGTTCCTGACTATAAGTGTGGTGATTACAACTGCAACAGCACACCTACTCGTGCGATTAACTATACATAACTTACTTTTTATTGGTAGAACCTTGTCATGATATTGTTGACATAATGTTTTTGAAAGCATTTCAAAATATCCCACTAGCTGATGTAGCTGGTCAAAATCTCTTGCAGCTTCACAAATTGCTGAACATGCTGAAATAGATTAATAAAATATTTGAAAACCGTGAAATCCTTAACCCCTTGACTACCAAGGCCAATGTAATCCTATATACCAGGCCCCTTATGTAAATATTGATAAAATCTGGGTGTGGTCATTGCATGAACACTGCTTAGAGTAAAATTTAAGTAAGTACCAATAAACCATATATTTTCTGAATCAGCATGAAATTTCCCACTTTTTTCATACATAAGTTTTGTATTTCCAGGTCACGTGACTGATCACATGACACATCATGTGACCAGAGTTGGCAAAGAATATGAATATTTGAAGCATCAGGACGTGTTTGAATCCATAAAATGATGCAAATTTGAATAGTTGCAATTTTCATGGCATTGTTTTTACATATATGTAATAATAACTACCCTTTACTTTATTTATTGATGTTCCTATCTAAGATTTTTCTCACAAAAGGCAGAGTAAATGAACCATAAACATCAGCATCTGACATGATTCTGTATTTGAAAATCAACACATTTTATATTTGTAAACACCTGCTTTATGTCTTCCTTGCAGAAACTTGCATCGAAAATGGTTATGATTTATCAAAAAATATTTCACAATATTTAAAAATAAATTTTAGGGAACAACATATCACATGACCAAACACATGACCAGTCATGTGACCAGTCATATTGATAATATGGCTGCTATAAAATTTCACTGGCTTATAGTAAAAAAATGTCTTTCCTCTAGTTTCATTCACGAATATTGCTGTTAATAGAACATATTTACATATAAATCATTTGTTTCCAATAAATAAACATTTCATATCATTAAAAAAAAACCAATAAACATCTTCGCGATCGTCTGTACTTCTGAAAATTGTAATCAATCAGCTCGACGCTTCAGTGACCAGCCTGACCTTTCAGGGTCGAGGTCATGGGTCACGACATTTGCTTCTGGATTTTGGCCATACTCGGACTTACGGGGGCGCAATCACATTCTGGCCAGATCGGAATACATCAATCTTAGTTGCGCTGCATGCCGGTGCCGAAATTACAGGACTTTTAGCGACAAAAACGAAGCAAATACGCCTATTTAGCTGTGCCGGATATTTCCGGCACTCAAGGTATATGGTAATTCAATATGGCGCCGGAAATATCCGGCGCCATAGGTAGTCAAGGGTTAAAGCACCAAACAGCTAGAAAATTTCACAATACAGAACAATAAATGGACTTGTGGCCTGTACCGGTATGTCTCTACTGAAGTTTTTAACAGAAAACTATTTTGAAACTTGAAAAGTAATTTTTTTATAAAGTACTCAAAATGGATATTGATTATTGGCTTTCACAGTTTATGAGTCAATTATTTCAACAAATGCATCTCTAGAGGAAAGACTGAATTAGTACATCTCACAAAAAACGTAAAAGTATCAAGACAACAGTTATATGCAAAAACAAGAGCTATTCAGCACAAAAGAAAGTTTGTCCAAGAATACAATTTGCAATTAAAGGTATACTGTCACCTGTTCCAATTTTGTCACAGTTACCATTTAAAAAAAAGAAAATTTAACCTATCACAGATTTTAAGCAGGTTACTGCTTTTAAAAACAGCACCCTCACATGATCATTTTGAATACCCAGGAACACACCTTTCACCATATGTGGGCATGGTTAGATTACAGGTCACTGTATACCTTTAATGACACCATTTCAACATATCAGAATGAACCTCTAAGATTGAGAACATGTAATCCATAGTTGAAAGCTACGACACAAAGCTGTCAGATACAAACATATAATACAAAATCACCAGAACAACCTCTACAGTATTATCCAGTGGAGCATTATCACTCAATTTCAAATGGATCGCAAATGTACTTGCAGAGAGAAAGAACTTTTAATAAACATTTTGTGATCAAACACATTAAAACAAGTGACCTAGCGGCCGATATAGCTCCGCTGTGTTTATGTAGAGAATAACTTTTTTTGACACATGTTGATGAAGAAGGTGGAAATCTTTGATGGCTCAATGCAGTGGCCAGAAAAAGTGGCTAAAATAAGGTGCAAAAATACACAATTGAAGATTTCATCATACTTTGAATATATCACATCAGATCATCCCTAAGAACATGTCAACCAAAGCTATCTGATGAGTAGTAATATTTAGCTACTATAACCTATAGTCTGTAGAAGCTATTGGCATGGGTATCCGTCCAGCGTCCAGCGTCCGTCGTCAGTCTGTATGTATGTATGTATGCATGTCCATTTGTGAGGCGTCCGTCCACTCAAATATCTTGAGAACCGCAGTACTTACTGATTTGATATTTGTTGTGTAGATGAAAAATATGATTTTGAGAAACTATTTTTTTAAATTTTTTGATATTTTTGAAAATATGCAAATTAGTGCCAAAAAGGCGTTTTTTGTAAAAAATCTTCTTCTTCATAACAACTGGTCAGACAGCTTTGTAATTTGGTGCACAGGTCCCTAGGGATAGCCTAATTGTGATGAAATATGCAAATCTGTATTTTTAAGGATTTTTTTTGTCATTTTTGGTCAAAACTTTATTTTATCAAAACCGCTCGTCTGACAGCTTTGATATTTGGTATATAGGTTTCTACAGATGAACTAAATATGATATATTGAATATATGGTGAAATCTGCAATTTTGTATTTTTGGTGCAATTTTTGCCATTTTTGGTCAAAAAATGTGTTTCTCAAAAACTACTTGTCTGATGCCTTTGATATTTGGTATACAGGTTCCTAGGGCTTGTCTTAGTGTGATATATTGAAATTTGATGAAATCTTCAATTTTTGTATTTTGGGGTCAATTTTTGCCATTTTTGGTCCAAATATTTTTCTCAAAGTTCCTCACCTGATAGCTTTGATATTTGGTATACAGGTTCCTAGGTTTTATCTTAATGTAATATATTGAAATTATGATGAAATCATCAATTTTGTATTTTTGCAGCTAATTTTGCCATTTTTGGTCAGGCCATCCTGAAATGAGCTATCAAAGATATCCACCTTCTTCATCAATACATGTGTCATAAAAAGCTATTCTCTAAATAGCACAGCAGAGCCCTGTCAACTGTTGGGTCGCTTGTTTTTTTTTTCAAAAACTGCTGGTCAGACAGCTTTAATATTTGGTTTACAGGTCCCTAGGATGACCTTAGTGAGATAATTTCATACAGTCAGGAAATACTTAATTTTGTATCCATGCCTATGGTAGCTTCAGTGACTTTGACCCCATGTTTTGAGAATAAAATTTTCAGATCAAAATGGCAACAAAAATAAAAATTGCAGATTTCATCATAATTTCAAAAGATCAAATTGAGTGCATCTATAGAAACCTGTATACAAATTTCAAAGCTGTTAGACCAGTACTTTTTGAGAAACACATTTTTTGACCGAAAATGGGAAAAATTGCCCAAAAATTAAAAATTGCAGATTTCATCATTATTTCAAATAAATCATTTAGTTCATCTATAGAAACCTGTATTTCAATAGGGTGATCTGTAGGAACCTGTATACAAAATTGCAAAGCTGTCAGATGAGTAGTTTTGGAAATACACATTTTTTGACCAAAAATGGAAAAAATTGCCCCAAAAATACAAAATTGCAGATTTCATCATAATTTCGATAAATATCATTTAGTTCATCTGTAGGAACCTATATACCAAATTTCAGAGCTATCAGATGAGTAGTTCTGAAAATACACATTTTTGACCAAAATGGCAAAAATTGCCCCAAAACTACAAAATTACAGATTTCATCAGAAATTCAATATTTATTACTTAGTTCATCTATAGAAACCTGTATACCAAATTTCAAAACTATCAGATCAGTTCTTTTTGAGAAATACATTTTTTGACCAAAAATGGCAAAAATTGCCTTAAAAATGCAAATTTGCATATTTCTGCCCAATTTGAAGAAATCTGAAAATAATTATCCCTAGGGACATATGTACCAAATATCAAAGCTATCTGACTGGTAGTTTTGAAGTAGAAGATTTTTAAAGATTTTTTTAACAAAAATCACAAAAATTGCCTTAAAAATACAAATATGCAAATTTCACAAAAATTTGAACAAATCTGACTGAAGTCACACTAAATAAACTGCATATCAAATTTCAAAGCAATCGGACAAGCGGTTTCAGAGAAGAAGATATTTTTACCAACCAGATATGAACTGAAAATGCTATCAGATGAGTAGTTCTGAAAATACACATTTTTGACCAAAAATGGCAAAATTGCCCCAAAACTACAAAATTACAGATTTCATCAGAAATTCAATATTTATTACTTAGTTCATCTAGAGAAACCTGTATACCAAATTTCAAAACTATCAGATCAGTTCTTTTTGAGAAATACATTTTTTGACCAAAAATGGCAAAAATTGCCTTAAAAATGCAAATTTGCATATTTCTGCCCAATTTGAAGAAATCTGAAATAAATTATCCCTAGGGACATATGTACCAAATATCAAAGCTATCTGACTGGTAGTTTTGAAGTAGAAGATTTTTAAAGATTTTTTAACAAAAATCACAAAAATTGCCTTAAAAATACAAATATGCAATTTCACAAAAATTTGAACAAATCTGACTGAAGTCACACTAAATAAACTGCATATCAAATTTCAAAGCAATCGGACAAGCGGTTTCAGAGAAGAAGATATTTTTACAAACCAGATATGAACTGAAAATGCTCACGTGTTTCATTATTATTGCAGTTATGTGTAAATTTGAACCTTTGCCACATGTTTGCAACTTCATCGAAAGTATTATAATCAACATAATGAACAATATTCACCGCCGATTAACTCTAAAAGATCATGAAGTATACAAATATGTAATTAGCTGAAATAAAAATATTGAAGTTTTTTGACTGCTGTCATTGTACCACTACTTTATATAGCAAGTGTAATTACCTTTAGCCAAGTCCTTCAAGCCATATATGCCAAACTGTGAAAGCTCATTAGATATGCAAATTATAAATTAGCTGACATGAAAATTTGAAATGACTTTCGATATCGTTTTAACCTGGTATAATCATCAATGTACATAGCATGTTTTGCCAACTTTGATCAAATAAATCCCAGTACATATCCTTAATTAGAAAATATCATGGAAAATGCAAATTAGGAATTGGCTGAAGAAAAAATGCTTAATGACTTTCAATAATGTTGTATCATAGTATCTGTAATGTATATAGCAAGTTTCATCAACTTTGGTCCAGTCAAATCAGATATATATCCCTAATTAGCAAAGTTCATTAAATATGTAAATTAGGAATTGGCTGAATTCAAAATGCTTATTGATTTTCAATAATGTTGTATCATAGTATCTCCAATACATGTAGCAAGTTTTGTCAACTTTGGTCAAGTCAGTTCAGATATATATCCCTAATTAGGAAAGTTCATTAAATATGCAAATTAGGAATTGGCTATAGAGAAAATGCTTAATGACTTTCAATAATATTGTATTCTAGTGTCTTTAATGTACATAGCAAGTTTCATCAATTTTGATCAAGTTAATTCAGATATATATCCCTAATTATGAAAATTCATTTAATATGCAAATTAGGAATTGGCTGAAGTAAAAATGTCTTTTGACTTTCCATAATGTTATATCACAGTATCTTTGATGTATACAGCAAGTTTCAACAACTACAATCCAGTTAATTTAGATATATATCCCTAATTAGGAAAGTTAATTAAAAATGCAAATTTTGAATTGGCTGAAGTTAAAATGCTTAATGACTTTCAATAATGTTGTATCATAGTATCTTTAACCCTTTTCCTGCCAAGTCGGTGAAAATCCGCTTGAAATTCGGTGTAGCTAGAAGCTGAGCAGCCACGGCCGTTATTCTCCTAAGGCGGTGGAAATCGGGCTACTTTTTGGTACCCCCTTTCCTGCCTAGTCGACGGAACTACGTGTAGCAAACCCTTGCTCACGCTAGGGGTCGTACGAGGACAGGTTTTGGGCTAGGAACGCGTTTGCTCTGGAAATGGGTTCACAGGGAGTCCAAGGACAGGGAAAGGTGCAGAAGCTACCCAGCCAGTCCCCCACCCCGTTGGGGGACTGGTTTTTTGGGGGGGACGAGTAGCGTACTTGGCAGGTTAGTACGGTGACGTATCCTAGCGGAGTTTGGTCTAACTTGGCTCTGAGCCACTACATAGATTGCGGCCGAAATTGACCGTCTCGGCAATGCTAATCTATAAGGCAACCGCCTAAGACCGCCTCAGCTGGCGGTGCAATTTTTGCCAATGGTGCGAGACGAAAATCACGGACTTAGTCCTGATTGACGGAAGTGCGGACGGATTTGACGGACTCGGGTTGATTAGTCCCTGACATGGAACTGATCCGAACGGACTTGAGCGACATTTGTGAAGGGTAACCACCGCTTTTAACCGACTTGTTACCTTCTCGAAAAGACTACCCACTCAGATGTCGGACGTTGTCGGCTGCACTTGGCTCTAGACGTTCAAGCCGTGCAACGAAACACACCGCCTCAGCCTTGCCATTCACGAACAAGGCCTCGAAATTTGATACCATTGTTCACCGACTTGGCGGCTGCGGTTAGGTGCGTGAACCGTTGTTCACCGACTTGTTACGCCTATGTTGTCCCTGTGAAGTTCGGCTAACGGCCGAGTCTAACGGGAGTTGGCAGACCTGTGTTTGGTTTATACCGTGGTATGACCGACTCAGGTAGAGGTACCTGTCGGTATATTCGAGTTTTACGCACTCGGGCGTCAATGACGGGTCGTCATCACCGCTGATGACGTAGACATGCTGGCCATGTTATTTGAAGGAGCCATGATTGCCCAACGGATGAGGCTGAGACAGCTGTTGACAATTTTGGTATCCTTCCTCTTTGACCGCCTTAGTTGGGTAAGCCGCTCGGCAGGCAACGGTTATGACCTAAACAAGCCGCTGAAGCACTGTTCGTTGCCGTACAAGAACGAGACGGCCAGTCCATTACTGCTTAATGGGCGATCGTCGGGTTGGCTTGTCACCGACTTGGATGACAATACGCCTTGCGCAGGCGTACTTAGAAGGGACATGAGGTTAAAGATACGGGTTTCCCACCCGTACTGAACATGGGCTTGGGCCAACGTCCTTGGGTGGCAGGTGCGCATGCCACGTACCCAGCTGGACGGAATGTCAAGTTGAGATGCTAATGACATTGACTATGTATGCTAAGTGCTCGAGGGATTTGCATTGCAAACGAGTATTATTAGCATATCAAATGGTACGGACGGGCAATTTACATGACGGGTAGGAATGTCAGCACCGGTTGGTGGCCTGATTGCCGTAGGTTCATTATAATAACAGGTGGCTGCATATATTAACACCCCTGCGTCAAATCATGTCCAGGGCTTTGTTTCCCTGTGGCTTTAAAAGGGTGGGACCTGCTAGTCTGTCGACACTGTTCCAGACATGAGCTTGACGGACCGCAAAAGTTTTCTGAAGGCGAGCAGACGACTGAAGCTCAAAGATGCAGAGTCTCCGGGCGGTAGTGGTAGCGATCGTTGTGATGTCCCTAGTAAACGTTCGAAGAAGTCGGGCAAGAAACGCGCCCGTAAGGCGAAGCTATCTCCGGCTGGAAAACCCAGTGGTAAGCGTAAACGTAAGACTGATCGTTCTAGCCGATGATGATGGTGGGTCACCGGTTGCCAGTGGTTCTCACCCGGCTGCTCCGGGAGAGACTACTTCACCTGCAGAGACATCTGCTGCTCTTGTGGGAGATACTTCACCTGCACAGACTACGTCTGCTGCTGCTAGTGAGACAGTTAGTAACGAGACGGCTGATGCCATTGGTTCTCCCCCGGCTGCTCCGGGAGGACACCACCTGTTGCGTGCACCATGAGCCCTCATCCTGCGTCAGGAGAGGTTCCTGTGCCCAGTGCGAAAGAGCTTGAGTCCTCGTCATCAGCAGAGGCTGCCCAGCCCGCTCCTGCCATAGTTTCGTGTGCTGCGATGTCCCCGCCGAAAAAGATAGTGCGGAGGGTTCGTTATCAGGATAGCCCACCTGATTTTGAGCCAGATATGATCCTTGATGCCGCTACGGGCGAGTTCAGACCCAGACGCCCAGACGATGGTGATATCACCGCTGAGTCCGACTCGGAGGTTGACGAGGATGCGGCAGAGGACGATGACTTTTATGACAGGCAGTATGTAGGTGAGGCAAGCTCTGACGACGATGATGACGTTGCTGCTGTGTTGGCGGAGGACGACACCCCTCCTGTCTGGCGTATGTCGGAAACTACCGATGCTAATATATTTGAGGAGATCGATTTTGACCATGAGAGAGGACCGACTTTCACCTTGCCCAGCCACTCCCGTGAGATCGATTACTTTTTAAAGTTTATTCCAGCTACACTGATCCGATTGGCAAAGGACGAGAGTAATAAATACGCCAAGTTCCACCAGCGATATATCGCTAGAAAGATCGATAAATACTGGCGTAACGCTGACTACCGAGAGGTGCAGGCGTTCATGGCGTCTTAGTCTGTATGGGTATCGACCGTAAATCATCAGTGGAGGATTATTGGTCTAGCGATCCATTTCTGAGAAACCAGGGTATTTCTACTGTGATTACCCGCAGTCGCTTTCAGCAGCTTATGCGATATTTTCATCTGGCAGACCCAGAGAACGATCCACGTCGTGATCCTGATGAGGCACGCCGCCGACATCGGTGTCAGGAGGATCCCCTTTATAAAATCAATCCATGGATGGAGCCCATAGTTGACAGGTGCGTAAATAATTATAAGATGGGTAGAGAGATCTCCATCGACGAGGGCATGGTGCGATTCAAGGGCCGTTCTAAATTTAAGCAGAGATTACCGCATAAGCCTGACCGAGACGGTTTTAAGATATGGCAGCTTGCGACTCCACCACTGCATACATCGCTAACTTTGCACCGTACCTAGTGTGAAATTTCGGGATCGGACTGATGGGAGACGGCAGGAGCGAGGTGTGGTGAAAAGAATTACGATGGAGCTGGTCCAGCCATTTTGTGGATATAATCACAGCCTATTTTGTGATAGCCTGTTTAGCACGGTCGTTACTGCTAGAGAGCTGATGGAGACCGGGATCTACATGGTCGGGAGTTTTAACCGCCGTAATCGTCGCACCATGCCCCCTCAATTAATTCCGCCGGGTAAGAGGAAGCGCCTTCCTCTGTCTGTTGGGGATATGAAAGCCACGACCAGAACGGACTCTCGTCTTAACATCACTGCTTATCAGGATAGTAACGCTCAGGTGCTGATCTTGAATACGGTCTATCCACCCTTGGAGTGCGTGCCAGTGGGGAGGGAGACGAGCAGCGACAAGTGCCTCTGTCGCTGTATAATTATCGCCGGTACATGGGAGGTGTCGACCGAGCCAACCAGAAGCGCAAGTACTTTCACACTGGGCGCAAGAATCACAGATGGTGGACATATCTGGCATGTTACCTGATTGATGTTGCCCTGGTAAATGCATATATATGCTTCAAGCATGTACACCCTGATAGTAAGCTGACCCATAAGATGTTTCATCTGCGTGTCGGGAAACAACTCATTGGCGGTTATTGTGGGCGATCGCAGCCCAGTGTGAGAGAGGTCGAGGCCACCGTTTCTCTTGCCTCGTACATAAATCCACAAAATCAGCCGATGCACGTTGTCAGCCGTTTGGAGGGGCGGCAGAAATGCTGTAAAGTATGCAGCAGAGAGGGTAAGACCACTGCGAGCGGACGACTGTCTGAGACGTCCAAAGGATGTAGTCTGTGCGGGGTTCATCTTCACGAGGGCGAGTGTTTTGCGGCTTTTCATCATCGCATGATGCTACGAGGTAAGAGGAGCGTTGGCGTGCAGACCTCTACTCACACAGCCCCGACGACACCCATCAGCAAGAGAACCCGACGTAAATAACGGACAGGGGATAGCTTCGCCTTACAGTGGCTTGACTGTATTATTAACACGGACCATGATCACATTTTGAGCACGGTTGTGCCGTTTGTTTGTGCTTTACGATCCGCTGATTGTAAATTGAAACACGGATTATTTTGTACAATCCCCCGATTGTAATCTTTGTAACACGGACCATGCACTCGGACGTCGAGACAGACTCTGAGATTTATTATTCGGCATAATGTAAATTATTCCCGAATAAAATACTATCTATGGATCGCATATTTTCGTTGTTTGTTTTGTTTAGACGGATTATTTTGTACAATTCCCCCGATTATTATTTTTGTAACACGGATCTGCCACCCCCTTTTAATTTTTGAAACACGGACCATGCACTCGGACGTCGAGACAGACTCCGAGATTTATTGTTCGGCATAATGTAAATTATTCCCGAATAAAATACTATCTATGATCGCATATTTTCGTTTCTTTCTTTTTTACCCCCACTTTCGTTTTTGGCAGATCCGTAAGGACGCTATAGTAATGGATGAACGTGCGTTGTATCACGTGGGAGGGGCACAGCCCAACGGAGGCTGTGCTCGTGCGACGTAGACGTTGTACCGACCATCTGTCGTTTGGGTTAGTGCATAGAGCAGTTGCACTGTCCAGAGCTAAGGTGGTACAAAACTGCACCTTAGTAACAACTGCACAACTAACCTGTTAGGAAACGGTAACACTAACGAGCTAAGTGTGCACTGAACTGGCCAAACTACGTACACGCTTCCTTCAATGGTGGAACTATGTCGTTGACACTACGTCAAAGCAGACTGCACTGTGCGACTCTTCCAAGTCGTTCAAAGTACGTGGCCAAGTGACACAACCCAGGGGAAACAGGACAGGTTTGAGGGTGCTGCCGCACCCATAGCACTAACCCCTGGGTCTTCTACTAACCCACGAGCGAGGTGATGTTTCCCCGGTGTGGCCGTGCGTGCCGGCGAACGAGCTTTACTTCCGCGAAAAGTAAGCTAGAAAAGGGCATAAAAGTGCACGTCCCCCGGGGCAAACAACGCCCGTGACCTCGTCATTTTCTGGACACAACCTCATCAGCGGTTGCCCCTCTATATGGGCATGCAAAAATTTTTGAAGTCTAACACGTATATGGTCGGTAATCGTACCCCGAAAATGCGGTATTTTCCCGCCAAATGCCTGGCAGGAAAGCGTGCAGGAGAGCCTATCTTCTGTAGACACGGAAAAGGGGGCCGGTTTTGACCGACTTGGCAGGATAACGGACAGGGGCGCTCGGCAGGAAAAGGTTAATGTACACAGTAAGTTTCATCTACTTTGGTCCAGTCAATTCAAATATATATCCCTAATTAGCAAAGTTCATTAAATATGCACATTAGGAATTGGCTGAAGTTAAAATGCTTAATGACTTTCAATAATGTTGTATCATAGTATCTTTAATGTATACAGCAAGTGTCATCTACTTTGGTCCAGTCAATTCAAATATATATCCCTAATTAGCAAAGTTCATTAAATATGCAAATTAGGAATTGGCTGAAGTTAAAATGCTTAATGACTTTCAATAATGTTAAATCATAGTCTCTTCAATATACATACCACGTTTGGTCAATTTTGATCAAGTCAAATCCGATATATATCCCTAATTAGGAAAGTTCGTTAAATACGCAAATTAGCAACTGTCTTTCATGTCATCCCTTAATGGTTCCCGTTGCTGATACATCTTGGTGTTATCAACATTTGTAGCAAATCTCATCAAATTGTGTGGTGTTGTTTTTAATGTATATCAATTTTTTCTGAAATCATTAATTATGCAAATGAGCAAAAAGTATGCAAGCCACACCCACCAAAAACTAATCAGTTCTTGCCATTTGCTAACTGAATCTATGTACCAGATTTGATTCTGATCTGATCAGCCGTTTTTGAGATATCGGACCAACAGACAGACAGACAGACACACAGACAGACAGACTGACAGACAGACAGACATCGCTGCGACATATGCCCACGTGTGTGAACACGTGAGCAAAAAACACCAAAAAATGGCCCAAATATACAAATATGGAAATTTCACCACGATTTGAACAAACTTAAGTGAGGTCACCCCAAGTGAACTGCATATAAAATTTCAAGGGAATTTGACTTGCGGTTTCAGAGGAGAAGGCAATTATTCACGGACGACGACGACAGACGACGGAAAATCAACCTATTTGATAAGCTCCGCGTCACTGACAGCAGAGCTAAAAATCAATAAATTTTAACAAATAAAACGTAACAACTGAGTAAGTATGTGTCAAGGTGGTTTAACCACTAAACTTGTTTGTGTTAAAAGTATACAAAGTATCGGTACTATGAAGAATGGGAGACAACCGGTATTACAGTAATTTCGTGTAGGTGTGAATGTGAGGAAGACGTAATGGCTTATAAAGCAACAATTTTGATGAAACCAATAAATTATGATAAAATAACGTAGCACGGAAGCCCCAGTGATGGCATTTTGCCTGTCGCTCTAATGAAAGTCATTTTCAGGGAATGACATCCGCCATATTTGTTAGTCCTGATCGATGATGGATGAGCATTTCCTTTCATATGATACACTGATTTTGTTATTTGAAGCATTTTTTTCCAGATTTGAAGAATTTTTAATGGTTCTTTCAACAAATTTCACAGCTACATTAGTACAAATAGTACACTATATCAATACTTGTTTGATGAATTAATTGAATGCTAATAAAATCTAATTTCTGGTAATTTCATTTGCAAAACATACAAACATGGCTGTAGTCACCCTTTAGTTGCCATATCAGTACTTTATGGCACGCCCACCTGGAAGATATCCCATAATGCATTGATGTAAGTCCAACACTAAACCGGAAATCGGCTCACATGAGGGAAAATGCCAAGAGGATTTGACCGGTTAAGAAGGGCTTGACTACGCAGTTTCTGCGTAGTGAAGCGTCATTACGTATTCATGGTGACCCCTGGCCAGCTGTCAATATCTTTGGGGGCTTTTGTCTTTTGGCCTGCTTTGCATATGCGTCATTGGACACGACCTGCCAATCACCCAGGTAGTCAATTAAACTATTAATTGACTGTTTACCGACCCAATTAACACTATCCAGCAGTATCAGTCATATTTTAATCGCGTGGCCCGGGTGGGCACAACGTAGGAACGCGTGTATTTCTATGTGTACGTTTCACTTGTGGTGTTGTTTGTACCATCGTGCGTTTGAAGTCCTTGTTTCACCTACAGTATTACCTTCAAGGTGACAGGCTTACTATTAAAGTTCAGTATCATTGCACCGAGTTCTGCCCACTGTGAAAACCACTGTTTTGCCTACTAATTACTGCCCGTCGCTGCCGTCCTGAATGTAGCCTATCTATAGCTACAGTAATCAGTCAATATATAATACCCCGCGCCTTATACTTTTTATATAAACCACAGTCCCTCTATCCACGAGGGACTGTGTATAAACTTATAAAATCATAGTCCAAGCCGTAAAATTGTTGACTTTCGATCCGATATACAGGCTGATCGTTGAATCGCACCGGCGCATCCATGTTTACTTGCCCCATAAGCTTACTACTCTGCAAAGGGTGGGTAGATGGAATTCCTGGGCCAAAAATGAACACCGGGGCGAAACTTTTTGTGAACCCATGTGAAAACATAAATCATTTATCAATTTTGATATATACTCCTAAATTGTAAGTTTGATTGTAAAATCGAGACCACATTCAAGGGCTATGCAGACCGTCCATGTACGCACACAACAGTGGACAAGGAGGCGGCAAACACCTACTCACCAAGCACATCGAATCGGCGAAAAGAAGCATAAAAAAGCTAGGCTTATCGCCAAAACAAACGCGCCAAGCGCTAACAAAAACCCATACCAAGCGGTCCTTTTCAGGGCCACCAAATACTCCAAAAAGAGAACTACCAAAAAACCATAAAATGACATAGAACACACAAACACTTAAAAGAAATAACAAAAATCGTACACATAACAAACAACTGAAACACAACATTAAATACAAAATAAACAATCACCGTAACGTAACAGAAAAAATGGCCGTGGAAATAAATCAGCTATTTCCAAAGAAAAGCCGACAGCAACATGAAATTCAACAACAACCTATCATCGCTCAAACTATGAAACTCCGTAAAATAGTACTAGGCAAAAGCCTTAAGGTGGTTGGAAAGGCTATTTTTGCACCAATTCTTTTCTCAGAGTTAATGTCAAATTTCAAGTGTTAGAATCAAGATATTTAGTTCAAATTTTCAGGATAACTCCCTTAGTTAATATTTTCTCCAAAGAATATAAAAATTGTATATTTGCAGCCATGATTTTGAAATATGACACCAGTAAATATTAAAATTTAATTTTTCATATTTTTTTTACATATTTGAATTTAATAATAATTGGATAGTATTAATATTACCAAATTAGTAATAAATATGTTGACACTATTTATTGTAAGATTTGTACGGCAGGATTTGTAAATAAAATTTGTTTTTATGATTTTACATGGGTTTATATATCAAAAAATTATTAAAAATTCTTTCAAATTTCAAAATGTGATTTTTCAAAAAGTACTTCAAATACAGAAAATTGTGCCGTACAAATCTTATCTGTAACCTTGTTAATAGGCTGTAAAATTCCATGTCCATATCTCATTTCAAAGTTGGATTAAATTGGTATACAATTATGTAGGAAAACTGTTATTCTGTCAAAAATGTTGAAAACAAGCCATATTTGCACCCCTCTTTTGAAGTCATAGAGCAGTTTTTTGGTTAATCTCACTTTTGACACCTCTTTGACACTCAAAGAATCTAAAAATGCATTTACAATAGCAGTCACTCACTCTGAATGCCAGCACCGCCTTGTCAAACTTTCCTGAAAAACAGCAAATAATGACTTTCCCTTTTCAAACATTTTATTAAAAGCTAGGGGACCTCTACCATAGTTAATACACTAAGGACTCCCTAACTTATTCTTATTTGGTCAGTTTTTCAGAAGTTTTAACAGGCTGTAACTCTGCAATGCCTTTGTGCCGAAATGTCTAGTTTTTTTTATTCCACAAGAATGCTGACTACATTAATTTTAATAGTTTTGATGAAATTATAACTGACGCTCTAGCCTTTCCAACACCTTAAAATTAATTCGGACACCAACAAAACCAAACAGAATAAAACCACCTCAGGATTTCAACAAATAAAGTCGTAAAATGTGACTACGCTACATCGTGAGACACAAACAATCGCAACAACACCAATTCAAAGAAAAGTCAAATTGGGCTCCATGAACAACAAAAAACAAAAACTTGAAAGCTATCTGAAGCTGCTAAACTCGCACTTCTAGAGATACCCTTTCAAACAAGGAAACAAAACATGTCGCGTGCTAAAAGAATCGCGATAAACCAGCTTGCAAACAATAGACAAATTTCGGAAAAAAACCCTTCGACAACGGTCGGGTTTTTCGTCATTGTCACACAAACGATTAGGTACTCGAATGCGAAAGGCAATTACGCAACACTCAGTATTATACACAACAAGCCAGAACAAACAGTAAACAAAGTAAACGAACTATTAATCAAAATGTACGAGAACAAGCACATCAACCAGGATACTTGTAAGTATCTTGATCCAATAAACATAAAATCCGTACCCCGCAGTGGTACTTATTGCCTAAAAATTCACAAACCTCCGCAAAAATCTAAAAGACACACCAGTCAAACAAAATTTACCGAAGTAAAGAAACATAGAACAAACAAACCGAACCACCAAACGGACTCACAACGTGACCAAAAATTAATATACTTGCCTCGCTAATCGAAAAGCAAGACCACTAAAATGCATTAAAATAAATTTTCACAAACACAAACTAAGGAATGAATCTACACTGCGACTGATGAGAAACCACACTCGGGTTTCGAAACGCAAGCGTCAAAGGGCGACTCTATCAACTTTTGTAACAACATAGGTCCGGCTGCGTCTCGCCATAAGCTTTCCCCACACACAACAAACATTACCGTACACACTAATCCAAACTTCTCTACAAATATCCAAAGCGAAACAAACATTTTTATTAACACACACAATCGGATAAGAATGTAGGAACACTTTTTCGAAACGAATCAAACACAAACTCGACACAAAAACATTTAGGATAGTTAGGTGGGGAGCCTCTTTCACATTTTTTACATCTCGCTATACTGTCTATGATTCTAAAAATAAAGTCATCTGCCACTTTTTCTGTATACGCGGTTTGGCAAAACTCATCTCTTCAATCGAAAGTCGGGTGATTCCATGGTTCTTTGGGGCACTTAAGTGTACGTCGAGCTTAAGGAATGTGGTTACATTCGCGATGTTTTATTCGAAATTATTTATTTCTTCTAGGGCAAATGCATGTAATTCATGCTGTTGGAAATACTGGCCGCTCATAAACAAGACAATAAACTCAATATCTGTGCATCTTTACTTTTATTGTCAAAGTACCACCGACACCCACAAAAAAACCAAATGGTTCAGTCCAGGTATTTGCAACTCTGCCATCCGACTGGTCAACCGGAAATCAACCATAGGTGTCTTTTGGCACGCGTATACGCCAGTCACCTAGGCGACGGTAATCCGCACCACTTATCACCATCGGGAAGGTACTCCTCCCCTATACCACTGGCGATCCCGCCCTCAAGGCACTACGTCATTCGACCAAGCATTGTTATTGTAATTTCCTGCATAAAATTAACAGCGAGGTCAACCGGTCAAATGTCTTGGCATTTCTGGCATGTTGGCGTCGA